>NW_028175342.1:7500-175764 GCF_965226575.1 Pagrus pagrus
GACTCAAGCATCGATGCCTAGCATGTGTCTGAGATATTTACCGTATAGTGGTCCACTTCCAGGAGTTATACTTTACCCTTGGTTATCATTGAACCTTCCCCCGACTCAAGCACCTGTCCCCGGGCATGTGTCTGAGGTATGTACCGTATGGAGGTCCACTTCCAGGAGTTATACTTTACCCTTGGTTCTCATCTCAACCTTCCCCCGACTCAAGCAACTGTCCCCGGGCATGTGTCTGAGGTATGTACCCTATGGAGGTCCACTTCCAGGAGTTATACTTTACCCATGGTTCTCATTTAAACCTTCTCCCGACTCAAGCATCGATGCCTGGCATGTGTCTGAGATATTTACCGTATAGTGGTCCACTTCCAGGAGTTATACTTTACCCTTGGTTCTCATTGAACCTTCCCCCGACTCAAGCACCTGTCCCCGGGCATGTGTCTGAGGTATGTACCGTATGGAGGTCCACTTCCAGGAGTTATACTTTACCCACGGTTCTCATCGGAACCTTCCCCCGAGTCAAGCACCTGTCCCCGGGCATGTGTCTGAGGTATGTATGTATGTAGCGTATGGAGGTCCACTTCCAGGAGTTATACTTTACCTCCGGTTCTCATTGAAACCTTCCCCCGACTCAAGCACCTGTCCCCGGGCATGTGTCTGAGGTATGTCCCGTATGGAGGTCCACTTCCAGGAGTTACACTTTACCCTTGGTTCTCATCTCAACCTTCCCCGGACTCAAGCACCTGTCCCTGGGCATGTGCCTGAGGTATGTACCGTATGGAGGTCCACTTCCAGGAGTTACACTATACCCTTGGTTCTCATCTCAACCTTCCCCCGACTCAAGCACCTGTCCCTGGGCATGTGTCTGAGGTAAGTACCGTATGGAGGTCCACTTCCAGGAGTTATACTTTACCTCCGGTTCTCATTGAAACCTTCCCCCGAGTCAAGCACCTGTCCCCGGGCATGTGTCTGAGGTAAGTACCGTATGGAGGTCCACTTCCAGGAGTTATACTTTACCTCCGGTTCTCATTGAAACCTTCCCCCGAGTCAAGCACCTGTCCCCGGGCATGTGTCTGAGGTATGTATGTATGTAGCGTATGGAGGTCCACTTCCAGGAGTTATACTTTACCCCCGGTTCTCATCTCAACCTTCCCCCGACTCAAGCACCTGTCCCCGGGCATGTGTCTGAGGTATGTCCCGTATGGAGGTCCACTTCCAGGAGTTACACTTTACCCACGGTTCTCATCTCAACCTTCCCCGGACTCAAGCACCTGTCCCTGGGCATGTGTCTGAGGTAAGTACCGTATGGAGGTCCACTTCCAGGAGTTATACTTTACCTCCGGTTCTCATTGAAACCTTCCCCCGAGTCAAGCACCTGTCCCCGGGCATGTGTCTGAGGTAAGTACCGTATGGAGATCCACTTCCAGGAGTTATACTTTACCTCCGGTTCTCATTGAAACCTTCCCCCGAGTCAAGCACCTGTCCCCGGGCATGTGTCTGAGGTAAGTACCGCATGGAGGTCCACTTCCAGGAGTTATACTTTACCTCCGGTTCTCATTGAAACCTTCCCCCAAGTCAAGCACCTGTCCCCGGGCATGTGTCTGAGGTAAGTACCGTATGGAGGTCCACTTCCAGGAGTTACACTTTACCCCCGGTTCTCATCTCAACCTTCCCCCGACTCAAGCACCTGTCCCCGGGCATGTGTCTGAGGTATGTCCCGTATGGAGGTCCACTTCCAGGAGTTACACTTTACCCCCGGTTCTCATCTCAACCTTTCCCGGACTCAAGCACCTGTCCCTGGGCATGTGTCTGAGGTAAGTACCGTATGGAGGTCCACTTCCAGGAGTTATACTTTACCTCCGGTTCTCATTGAAACCTTCCCCCGAGTCAAGCACCTGTCCCCGGGCATGTGTCTGAGGTAAGTACCGTATGGAGATCCACTTCCAGGAGTTATACTTTACCCACGGTTCTCATCGGAACCTTCCCCCGACTCAAGCACCTGTCCCCGGGCATGTGTCTGAGGTAGATACCGCATGGTGGTCATCTTCTTGGAAGGTGATCATATCCCCGGTTCACTCTAAAACATAGCGGGCAGAGAAGCACCTATCCCGGGCACGCTTCTTAGATACTTACCGCATGGAAGTCCAATTCCGGAAAGGGTACTTTGGTTAGGCCCAACTCCAGGAAGTCAAACAGATAGAAACAGCGACACCTTGTGGCCGTTCAGTAGATTGCGTCAAGTGTTTTTTGAACGTGTAAAATAAATACAAAAAAGGATTTTAATTCATCCAAAACGACATTTTTGAGATCTCCTAATTCAGAAGTATCTGTCATATTTTTCCCATGTCATTATTTTACTTTTTTGGTCGCAATCGTGGAAGCACTATGTTAGCATACGAGATTTAGTACCTCGCCATTGGAAATGAATGGAGTGCGGGATAGCGCATTAGCCGACCCGTTGCCCACGAGCTAATTCCCCATACACAATCATTGGATTCGGTTCCACAATATCGGCCCCAATTCCTGGAAACTAGCCGCGGGAGTCTAACCCTAACCCTAACCCTAACCCCCTAACCCTAACCCTAACCCTAACCCTAACACTACATTTTTAGTTGAACGTATGGCATTTCTGGAAAATCTTGAATCCAAATTCTCTTTTTTCAGAATTGTTTAATTTCGACGTGGAGTATGCAAATTCTTAGCCCTTCGGGGGTTCTGCAGTACGCATTTACCTACTTCCATCGCATTTGGTACCCTCGTTTTATTCGTCACGGTTTGTGAATAAAAAATTCCCAAAACTGGTATCTTTTGTCTGTTCCACCTCTACTGTTTAGTAATTATATTCACTATTTGGAATCACAAACTTGTAATCTGTTTAGTAATTATATTCACCATTTGGAATCACAAACTTGTAATCTGTTTAGTAATCATATTCACTATTTGGAATCACAAACTTGGAACCTGTTTAGTAATTATATTCACCATTTGGAATCACAAACTTGTAATCTGTTTAGTAATCATATTCATTATTTGGAATCACAAACTTGGAACCTGTTTAGTAATTATATTCACCATTTGGAATCACAAACTTGTAATCTGTTTAGTAATCATATTCATTATTTGGAATCACAAACTTGGAACCTGTTTAGTAATTATATTCACTATTTGGAATCACAAACTTGGAATGTAATTACTAACTAAATTCCAAGTTTGTGATTCCAAAAATAGAATATAATTACTAACTATATTCCAAGTTTGTGATTCCAAATTGCATATATTATTAATAAACAAATTCCAAGTTTGTGATTCCAAAAATAGAATATAATTACTAAACAAATTCCAAGTTTGTGATTCCAAATTGTATATATTATTAATAAACAAATTCCAAGTTTGTGATTCCAAAAATAGAATATAATTACTAAACAAATTCCAAGTTTGTGATTCCAAATTGTATATATTATTAATAAACATATTCCAAGTTTGTGATTCCAAAAATAGAATATAACTACTAACTGAATTCCAAGTTTGTGATTCCAAATTGTATATATTATTAATAAACAAATTCCAAGTTTGTGATTCCAAAAATGGAATATAATTACTAAACAAATTCCAAGTTTGTGATTCCAAATTGTATATATTATTAATAAACAAATTCCAAGTTTGTGATTCCAAAAATAGAATATAATTACTAACTATATTCCAAGTTTGTGATTCCAAATTGTATATATTATTAATAAACAAATTCCAAGTTTGTGATTCCAAAAATAGAATATAATTACCAAACAAATTCCAAGTTTGTGATTCCAAAAATAGAATATAATTACTAACTATATTCCAAGTTTGTGATTCCAAATTGTATATATTATTAATAAACAAATTCCAAGTTTGTGATTCCAAAAATAGAATATAATTACTAAACAAATTCCAAGTTTGTGATTCCAAAAATAGAATATAATTACTAACTATATTCCAAGTTTGTGATTCCAAATTGTATATATTATTAATAAACAAATTCCAAGTTTGTGATTCCAAAAATAGAATATAATTACTAACTATATTCCAAGTTTGTGATTCCAAATTGTATATATTATTAATAAACAAATTCCAAGTTTGTGATTCCAAAAATAAAATATAATTACCAAACAAATTCCAAGTTTGTGATTCCAAAAATAGAATATAATTACCAAACAAATTCCAAGTTTGTGATTGTGATGTCTTTAGTCACTTATATTGTATTTCTGGAAGTTTTAGGGAATAACATTTTAACTTTGGAATCTATTTAGTAGTCATTTAATTCATATCTTGGCATCATTAGTGATTTCTATACAAAATCTGGAATGAACATAGTAGGCTTTAAGACGCTCACCTTGCACTGTACTTCAGGCCTGTGCATTCGATAGTGGTGGCACTTCAGCTGGCCAAGGTTGCTTTTATATGCCTTCGAGAGCTCATTTCTGATTGGACAATCAGTGACCACACCTTCTCGGATTTCCTGGAATGACGTTAGTGCCAAATGTGGTAACATTTTTGGAATGCCAATCTAACTCAACTCTGGGAGTTGTGTCTGTATTTTCCCTGCAGATCTACGGGGTACCTGGGAGAGTGTGGGTGTGGCAGCCAGCCGAATTTGGAGCACCTGTGCCTTGCTGCCACAGAGTGCTGTTCGCCCTCTCTGGCTTTGACGCTTCCACCGGCCAGCAGCCGCAGGCCTTTTGTTTGTTTGTCTCTGGTTCTGTTTTCACTCCACAACACCCTACGCTTCATTATTCACACACCCACACTTACATGACTGATATTACTGACTGACACACTGCCTATTTGCAAATTATTGTATAGTTGTCTTTTTTGTCTTATGACAGTATTGCTATCTAATAAACGTTTAACTTTGGAATCTGTTTAGTAATTTATATTACAACTTGGGTTATATTTAGCAATTTATACTGTAGTTTTGGAATGACAAATTTGGACGGTGTGGTCAATTTAATTTATATGTTGTTATCATTACTGATTTGTATGACAAATTTGGAATAAAAATTAGTACTTTTAAATGTACTTGACATGTGTGTGTGTGTGTGTGTGTGTGTGTGTGTGTGTGTGTGTGCTAATATCGGGAACATTGAAAAAAGAAAACGCGACCCTTTCACGAAATTTTTTTATTCAAAACGCTCAACATGACAACAGAAAAGGCATTCAGTGGCTGAGGGTCGCGCCGTCCGCCGGTCGTGGACAACAAACAGGTGACGCCGAGGACGAGTTCATCTCTGAGGCGAGGGAGGGCGGAGTCTGAACTGAAGGCACCATAACCCAAGAACGGGTGCCAGAGCCCCGCTCCTCATGTCGACCCATCAGGGCTGGCTTTTGGATCCCCGAAACACATCTGCAAAGCGAGACGCCAGCAATTGTTCATCATCATCTTTAAATTCTTCTATTCACAAAGTGATTCAATTTCTGGTGATTAACCCCAGAAATTGGCTGAGAATAATGACGCAAACGGTTACGCTGACACTTAGTTAGTTAGTAGCAAATCCAAAAATAAAATTTCCATACTTACGCCACGTGATGAAGAAAATGTAGAGGAGTATGAGAATCAGAAAGATTAACAGCAGACCGAAGACGACGTTTAAAGGATCCTTGCACTGAGAGAGAGAAAAGAAACAGTCAGTGTGCTTCGTATTCACGCCCTTTGGCCAAAGTCACAGATACTACATTTAACACTTACACACAATTTTCGGACGACAACAGGTGAGTTCACTTCTCGGGGAGGGGGGCTGACATCTGCCTAAAGAGAGGGCAATTCTAGAATGACTACACACATTATGTATTGAGTAAAATGCAATGCACGTCCACAAGACAGACACCAAAGAACTCCAGACACCATGCCTACCATGTGGGGATGTGGTGCAAGCGATCCGGTGCGACTGGTCTTCCGAAGAACCTGAATGATGACAGAAACACTTGTATGAGAAAAGTTATACTCAAATCGGTGTATAACAGCAAATACAGAATTCTGTCTTTTTTCCTTTTTTTTTTTTACCATTCATAAATCTGTTCCTCCACTATATTTGCGGAATGCTTCACAGATACAGATACAATGAGTTACAAATGTGCAATTTCATCCAGCTGTTTTTGTGACATTTTAAAACACGGTTTTGGAAGATAAAGTCATTTTAGCGCAAACTTGGAAACATTAGTGATAAATATTCGCTTTCTGAAATCGCTTAGAAAATCTTATGTTAACTTTGGAAGCCTTAGTGATAAATATTCGCTTTCTGGAATCGTTTAGCGACTCTTATGTTAAATTTGGAAGGATTTATATGCACTCCCGGACATATACAGAAAGTTGGAAGTTAAACTTGGAAGAATTAGGGATTTATATGCACTACCTGCAGAAATATATAGGAAGAAAGATTAACTTTCCGGAATGATTTAGCGCATCTTATGGTACATTTGGAGGGCTTAGCAACTTTATATCATATATATTTGGAATTGATCTCACCTCAGTTACGCGTCCGACAGATGCGTGCGAATGCATGCGCTGCTCGGAAGGAAGGGCTTTTTTTTTGTAATACTCCGAGCGGAGCGTTTCATTGGCTCCTACTCTGCCGCCAATCTGGCAGGGCTGGAAATATCAGATGCTGTTCTTGGATTCAATTTAGGATCGAGGATCACTTATTCGAAATACTCATATTTTGTGATTGAAAAAATTGTTGAATGATGAAGCTTGTTAGCTCATAAGGCGTCCTAAATAGATTCCATATTTTGTTAATCCAAAAGTAATATCCAAAGCGCTAAGCGGATTCTACGTTATTATTATTTATATCTTGTCATCATTAGTGATTTGTATATCAAATTTGGAATAACAACAGTACTTTTTTTATAATGTCGACGTGTGTGTGTGTGTGTGTGTGTGTGTGTGTGTTTTCACATCGGGAAGGTGAAAAAAAGAGGGCGACTGCTCAATAATCAATATATCATCGCAAGCAGGCACGCACGCACACACGCGATGTCTGAAGTGCCTCGCTGTCATTCAGTAGCCTACCTCAGGTCCAGGAGTCTCTCCGGTAGAAGTCCTCTGGTGTAAAGGCGAGTTTGCGGAGCCTCGTCCGGACATTTTCAAAGGTCAGATGGAGCTTTCTCGCCTCCGCCAACAGGTCGGCGGAATCCGAGAGGACTTCTTTGATCTAAGGAGAGGGTGAAAACAAACAGTCCAAAATGATGCGGATTTGGAGAAGACACAGAAGGACGCAAATTCCTACTCTCTGCCGCCTGATGTCCCCTTCTTTGAGCTCCTTTCGAAAAAGCCGTCTCAGCAGCTGGTCAAATTCCTGAGTGTAGTGAAGCCTCCTTCGTTTTCCCTGATTGCGCGATGGTGAGGAAGGAAGCAGAAAGAAAATAAAAAAATAAAAAAAACAACGACTGCAATGACACAAATGTGTCTTGCATGCAGTGGGTGCATGAAATGGTGAGACTCACTGGTCGTGGCGAGAACACTGGCAAGTCATCGGAGCTGCTGGAGGAAGAATCATCTGTGTCGCTGGTAGAGGAATCGTAGGAATCGCCGGAAGAAGAAGAAGAAGAAGAAGAAGAAGAAGAAGAAGAAGAAGAATCGTCGGACGAGCTGTCGGGCTGAGCCGAGGACGACAGATGAGACAATGACACAGTTGATGGGTATTTGATACACTGTCGCAATGACATTGCGATGCATTTAAATGTTTTCAATGACATGTCTTGTCCTGAATATTGATGAAGTAAGATTGTGTGTTGTTTGTTTGTTTGTTTTTTGCCCACCTCACACTTCAAACGTCCTGCCAGGGTAGGAAAGGCTGCCTAAGGACAAGTGTAAAAGAGGTCAATAGCCTGAACCTCTTATCGAGTAGAACAGAGATGGAGACGGTTACAGTTTTAGGTTAACCAAAGCTGTTGGATACTTATTGCAAATGCATAGAACGACTTGCTTTCTACTTACTGAACATTCTGGCTCCTGCTTCACCAACACGCCCCGTCTTCGACCGCAAGCCGGCCTCACCTGAGGGGGGGTACAGCAAAGAGAATCCCAATGTGAATCCGACTCTTGCGAGCGCGCGCCTTCGTGCATTGTAATGCAACAGCGTGTTATTACGCTATTTAACAACAACTTGCACTTACCGGGGAGCCTGGCTCTTCCTTGATTTTTCGACCCGGTGGACCGCCGACGGAGTCACTGGAAGACATCTACAAAGAGGGGGGAGTTATGTTATCGTGATGTGAATTGAAGAATTAGGGATTCGTATGCACTTTCAGAAAGGTGGAAGTTGAACATGGAAGAATTAGCAGAAAGAAATAGCAAGTTGGAACCTTTAGTCATTTTTATCCACTATTTGGAATTGGTTAGAAATGATCCTTCAGTTCAGATTTTTAAGACGAGTGATTGACATATCTGTCTTTGGAATGCCTTAATTATGCAAGATCATATTTTTAGAGTCTTAAAGCCTTCTCTTTAAATCAACTTGCAAATCTTCTGGGCTCAACCAAAGGGTGTGGGTTTTCTTTTTTGAAGAATTAGGGATTCGTATGCACTTTCAGTAAGGTGGAAGTTGAACATGGAAGAATTAGCAGAAAGAAATAGCAAGTTGGAACCTTTAGTCATTTTTATCCACTATTTGGAATTTGTTAGAAATGATCCTTCAGTTCAGATTTTTAAGACGAGTGATTGACATATCTGTCTTTGGAATGCCTTAATTATGCAAGATCATATTTTTAGAGTCTTAAAGCCTTCTCTTTAAATCAACTTGCAAGTCTTCTGTGCTCAACCAAAGGGTGTGGGTTATCTTTTTTGAAGAATTAGGGATTCGTATGCACTTTCAGTAAGGTGGAAGTTGAACATGGAAGAATTAGCAGAAAGAAATAGCAAGTTGGAACCTTTAGTCATTTTTATCCACTATTTGGAATTGGTTCGAAATGATCCTTCAGTTCAGATTTTTAAGACGAGTGATTGACATATCTGTCTTTGGAATGCCTTAATTATGCAAGATCATATTTTTAGAGTCTTAAAGCCTTCTCTTTAAATCAACTTGCAAGTCTTCTGGGCTCAACCAAAGGGTGTGGGGGGTTTTTTTTGTCTCTCAACCGTGTCCAAACTTACAGCGCACTAACAGGTAGAAGATGTAGGTCAACAGGAGGACGAGAACAAGAGCCAGCAGAGCGATGCCACAGTCGAAGGGATCCGCGCACTAAGAAAGGGGGGGAAAAAAACAACACACAGTCAGTCAGACAGACAGACATTCAGTCAGACAGACAGAGAGACAGAGAAGGAAAGAAAGAAAGAAAGAAAGAAAGAAAGAAAGAAACAAACAAACAAACGGTCATCCGATTTCATATTTACAGTCTTTGGCCACGGTGGTAGATGCTTTTAACACTTACACGGTATTTTCCGACATCATCAGGTGGTTGCCTAAACAGGGATGGCCATTCGAGAGTAAATACGCACATTAAGCTTTGAGTAATATCCACATCCACAAGACAGATAACAAAGAATTTGAGACACTGCGCTCACCATATTACGATACAGTGCGATCCATCGCCATTTTCAATTGCAGTACCTAAATGACGGCAGAAATATTCAGATCGTAAATATGTGATATTGAAATCTGTGCAGAAAGACCAACGCATAATGCCTTTTTATCCTTCCTTTACCCATCGCAAATGTGTTTCTCCGCTATATTTCCAGATTGCTTCGTAGATACCGCAGCGAGTTACAAACACCAACCTTCATCCAGCTGTTTTTGTGACACAACAGATGGTGAGAAAACCTTGCCTTCTCTTTTTTTAAATGGACAATCATTCCATCATTCCAAATGTTGTAATGCAGAACATTATTTATTGTCATATTTCCTTCTGTTTTAGACTGAAAGAGGAAGATTGCATTCTGAGAAAATGGCATACCCTCAGCAGGATGGCATTGCACAACGGGAACGAAGACATGCAGATTGGAGGGGGGAGCAAGACTGGTGGGCATCGTCTCCCCTGGTGAAGAAAAGCAAACGTGAGAGATGGGCGCTTGGCCGATTTCAAGAACGACGACCCTTCCTCTAAAGACCGACGACAAGATAATGGCACTCGCTATCTCTCTCTCTCTCGAAGAAGAAGAAGAAGAAGAAGAAGAAGAAGAAGAATTGAAGATTTAGGGCTTCAGATGAGCTATTTGGAACACAAAGTACTTTTAAGTCAAACTTGGAAGCCTTAGCGATAAAGATTCACCTTCTGGTGTTATTTAGCGAGTCTTGTTATATTTGGAAGAAGTAAGTAATAAATATTCACTTTATGGAATCAATTATGGATTATTATGCAGAATTTGGAAGCCTTGGTAATTCATATTCACTTTCGGGATCATTTAGCGAAATTATGCTAAATTTGGGAGATTTAGTAATATATAATCACTTTCTGAAATAATTTAGCTAATTTTATAGTAGATTTGGAAGAAGCCTTAGTGATAAAGATTCACCTTCCGGAATTATTTTGCGAATGTCATTTTAAATTTGGAAGAAGCCTTAGTGATAAAGATTGATGGTAAAAAACAACTTTATATCACATTTCTGGAATTTACCTTACCTCATTTACGCGTCCAACAAATGCATGCGAATGCAAGCGCTGCCTCTTATGCTCTCCCAACAGTGCGTCTCATTGGCTCGTACTCAGCGGCCAATTGGGCTACAGGCTCGAATTATGAGATGCCGTTTTTGGATTCAATTTAGGATCAAGAATCACTTATTTGAATTTTTCATTTTGGATTTGAAAAAATGTGTGATGAAGCTTGTTAGCTCATCCCAGGAAGTCATATTCTCAACTGGGATTGGCCTGTTTACAAGCAAGTGTCTTTGTTTGTTTTCTGCGTCCTTGTTCCTTTGTTTTGTTCTATTCTACTTACGGATGTTTGTAAATACCGAAAGAGAAGAAGAAGAGCCGCCGCTGCCGCCGTCTGCTGCTGCTGTTGTTTTGTTCTGTCTGTCATTGTAATATTCTGTCCTTTGGATGCTGTGGCAAACATATTTCCCCCATGTGGGACAATAAAGCAATTCCGATTCTTAAACTTGAATGTTTGAAACACTTTACTATGGATGCCAATATTCAACCAGTTCTTCAATAGTAAACCTTTTTTATTTTTATTTTGAAGCAGTAACCATCTACATTTGTATTTGAAAAAGTTAGACTGTCAAACTTAGAGCCAGCAATGGCTGATTTAAAATCAGTTAATTCATCAGAATTCAAAACCCGGAACCATTAGTGATTAATATTTTTAGATTGGAAGGTTCAGTTATCTGTATCAATAGCAATTTAGGCATTTCAATCGAAATGCTGGAAGGATTAGTGATTTTTATCTCCTCTTTGTCGTTGATGACAGACCCTCTAAAAACAAAGAAAGAGGAAGCAATGATCAAGTTAACTGTGAACTTTTATTCACTGCAAAATGCTGTAAAAAAACAAAAACATCAAACAACAAAAGCAAACAACAAACAAACACAGTGACATCAGCAAAATGGACACTCAAGTCCAAGTCCATGACTGTTTATTTGGCAGATTTCGGCCAGCTTTTCATCCCAAGTCTGCTGGTGGATGAGGGGCCTTGCCTGCAGCTTGATCAGGGGCCTGTGGCGCTGGTGGATCGGGGGCCTGTGAAGCTGGTGGATCGGGGGCCTGTGGCGCTGGTGGATCGGGGGCCTGTGAAGCTGGTGGATCGGGGGCCTGTGAAGCTGGTGGATCGGGGGCCTGTGGAGGTGGTGGATCGGGGGCCTGTGGAGGTGGTGGATCGGGGGCCTGCGCTTGTGGATCGGGGGCCTGCACTGGTGGATCGGGGGCCTGTGGAGGTGGTGGATCGGGGGCCTGCGCTTGTGGATCGGGGGCCTGCGCTGGTGGATCGGGGGCCTGTGGAGGTGGTGGATCGGGGGCCTGTGGAGGTGGTGGATCGGGGGCCTGCGCTTGTGGATCGGGGGCCTGCGCTGGTGGATCGGGGGCCTGTGGAGGTGGTGGATCGGGGGCCTGTGGAGGTGGTGGTTCGGGGGCCTGAGGCGCTGGTGGATCGGGGGCCTGTGGCGCTGGTGGATCGGGGGCCTGTGAAGCTGGTGGATCGGGGGCCTGTGAAGCTGGTGGATCGGGCGCCTGTGAAGCTGGTGGATCGGGGGCCTGTGGCGCTGGTGGATCGGGGGCCTGTGAAGCTGGTGGATTGGGGGCCTGTGAAGCTGGTGGATCGGGGGCCTGTGAAGCTGGTGGATCGGGGGCCTGTGAAGCTGGTGGATCCGGGGCCTGTGAAGCTGGTGGATCGGGGGCCTGTGAAGCTGGTGGATCGGGGGCCTGCGCTTGTGGATCGGGGGCCTGCGCTGGTGGATCGGGGGCCTGTGGAGGTGGTGGATCGGGGGCCTGTGGAGGTGGTGGATCGGGGGCCTGCGCTTGTGGATCGGGGGCCTGCGCTGGTGGATCGGGGGCCTGTGGAGGTGGTGGATCGGGGGCCTGTGGAGGTGGTGGATCGGGGGCCTGTGGAGGTGGTGGTTCGGGGGCCTGAGGCGCTGGTGGATCGGGGGCCTGTGGCGCTGGTGGATCGGGGGCCTGTGAAGCTGGTGGATCGGGGGCCTGTGAAGCTGGTGGATCGGGCGCCTGTGAAGCTGGTGGATCGGGGGCCTGTGGCGCTGGTGGATCGGGGGCCTGTGAAGCTGGTGGATCGGGGGCCTGTGAAGCTGGTGGATCGGGGGCCTGTGAAGCTGGTGGATCGGGGGCCTGTGAAGCTGGTGGATCGGGGGCATGTGAAGCTGGTGGATCGGGGGCCTGTGAAGCTGGTGGATCGGGGGCCTGTGAAGCTGGTGGATCGGCGGCCTGTGAAGCTGGTGGATCGGGGGCCTGTGGCGCTGGTGGATCCGGGGCCTGTGAAGCTGGTGGATCGGGGGCCTGTGAAGCTGGTGGATTGGGGGCCTGTGAAGCTGGTGGATCGGGGGCCTGCGCTGGTGGCTGAGGGGCCTGTGCTGCCATCACCATGTCTTCCACGCCTGAGTCATCCCCTGTGGATGAGAGGCAGACCACGTCCGTTATGTGGTCAGATCGTCTCGTGGATGGCAAATTCGAGTCATCCGAGGAAAGGTTCTCGTAAACCAACGTTTTTTCTTGCTTTTCCTCCTTTATCTTCTTACTCTTTCTAACTTTTTCTTTTCTCTTCCTCTTCCTCTTCTTTGAGCTCATCCCCTGTGTAGCGTCTTTGTCTGCGTCTGGGAGTTTGGCAGACCCCTCATCCATTCCCTTCTCTGCCTGGTCAGGGGCTTCAGCTCTTTTCTTGTCCCTTTTCTTCCTCTGTAGTCTGGTCATCATTGGCTTTTTTGATCTCCCCTTGTTCCTGGGTTGCTTTTTCATTTCTTTATCAGTCTCTTTCTGTCCCCTTTCTCCGTCTTCCTGTGTCTGTGAATTGTCTTTTTTTGACACTTCCTCCTCCTCCTTGTCCTCGTCGTTGTCGTCGTTGTTGTCCTCCTCCTCCTCCTCCTCCTCCTCCTCCTCCGCAGCAGCAGCAGCAGCAGCACCATCACCATCACCATCTTCCGAGTCCGACTCTTTTTCTTCAATCCTTTCAGTGTTCTGACACAGAGCGTCGGCGGTGTGAGCCCTCGACTCGAAAGCCTCCTTGAAGTCCAGATCTGCCTCGTAAAACTTCTCAGCTGTTGCATTCGAGTGGCACATCAACCTGCGGACGCTGGACTTCTTGCTAGTGTCCAAAGACCTCCCGATCTACAAAAAGAGAAGACATAAAACAAGTTGAGGAAAAACACTTATTAGCTGGTCAAAACTCGAACCGATTGAATATTAAAAAAATTAAATAAATAAATAAAAAAATAATAAGAATTCTTACGCAGGTGCTGATGCTGCTGCGGATCAGATTGAAGGTCGGACTCCCCGGTAGGCCGAAACCTTTCCAGGTGGCCTGGAAGGACTCCAGGAGTACGTTGTAGGGGCCACCATTGGAATTAGAGAAAAAAATCTCAGAGTCGCCGCACTTGAATTTGTGTCGGTGGTAGATGAATCTGCTGAGCCAAAGGTACTCCTCCTTATTCAAAGGAATGAGAGCGCGACCAAACGTTTCCTTCGTCTTGTGCTGTGTGACCTGAGAGAGTGAGAGAGAGAGAGAGAGAGAGACAGAGAGAGAGAGAGAGAGAGAGAGAGAGTGAGAGAGCGAGAAAAGAAATCAATAAAGCAAATAATTACGCACTGTGATATGGATACATTATCTGAAAGATAAAGAGATTAAAATACTTTCTTTGGAACTATTAGCAAGTA
The DNA here is from genome assembly GCF_965226575.1 of Pagrus pagrus. Classification (NCBI taxonomy): domain Eukaryota; kingdom Metazoa; phylum Chordata; class Actinopteri; order Spariformes; family Sparidae; genus Pagrus; species Pagrus pagrus. The sequence continues at coordinate 21,784 of NW_028175342.1, forward strand.
TGGATCGACTATTTAAAATTATTAGCAAATTGTATCCACTATTTGGAAAACACTGCACGAAACACACCTCCAAACGCACGTGCTTTGCGGATGCAATATGTGAAAGATAAAGAGACTAAAATGCGTTGTTTGTAATTATTAGCAAATTGTATCGACTATTTGGAAAACACTGCAGGAAACGCACCTCCAAACGCACGTGCTTTGCGGATGCAATATGTGAAAGATAAAGAGACTAAAATGCGTTGTTTGTAATTATTAGCAAATTGTAGCGACTATTTGGAAAACACTGCAGGAAACGCACCTCCAAACGCACGTGCTTTGCGGATGCAATATGTGAAAGATAAAGAGACTAAAATGCGTTGTTTGTAATTATTAGCAAATTGTATCCACTATTTGGAAAACACTGCAGGAAACGCACCTCCAAACGCACGTGCTTTGCGGATGCAATATGTGAAAGATAAAGAGACTAAAATGCGTTGTTTGTAATTATTAGCAAATTGTATCCACTATTTGGAAAACACTGCACGAAACGCACCTCCAAACGCACGTGCTTTGCGGATGCAATATGTGAAAGATAAAGAGACTAAAATGCGTTGTTTGTAATTATTAGCAAATTGTATCGACTATTTGGAAAACACTGCACGAAACGCACCTCCAAACGCACGTGCTTTGCGGATGCAATATGTGAAAGATAAAGAGACTAAAATGCGTTGTTTGTAATTATTAGCAAATTGTAGCGACTATTTGGAAAACACTGCACGAAACGCACCTCCAAACGCACGTGCTTTGCGGATGCAATATGTGAAAGATAAAGAGACTAAAATGCGTTGTTTGTAATTATTAGCAAATTGTATCGACTATTTGGAAAACACTGCACGAAATACATCTCCAAGTCTGCCAACACAGCACGCTCTTACCCCAATTATACGTCTGCCATTCCTGTCACAGTCTGCCGCCGTCACCTCCTCCACCTTTAGGTTTGCCAGGACCCCCCTCCTGTGGCCCGTCGTACAGACAATGAATCCGGCGATGAGTCCGTAGAAATGATCCAACTTTTTTCTGTTTGGCCGTTTTTCCAGGCGCACTGTAAAGCAGAAGGACATTTTCAACTAGCGTGCCACAACCATCTTCGTCTTATCTGAGTTTTCAAACGCCGGTAACCGAAATACTTACGCAGTGCAGCCGGTATCTCTCTTCGCACCTGCCGGAGGTAGGAGCTGATGTGGGCGGCCTTCACAAGCAAACCTGAAAGTCAGACACAAACCGGATTTCAAGTAAATGATGATGTCGTGACTGGCGAGATAAAAATAAATAAATAAATAAATGAATAAATAATAACAATAATAATAATAATAATAATAAAATAGTAAGAATAAGAATAAATAAAAAATAAAAACAGATGCGGTTAAACCTACTAGTTTTTTTCATCCTGACAGATTGCCGATGCGTCACAATGTCCTTTTTGCACATTCTTGCAGCAGACTTCAAGATGAAAATAACTCCTCTCAGTAATTTTTGAGGAGCCTTGACCTCCTGGAGTTGTGCCTCCAAGAGGAATTGTAGAAATGCCCTCACGTTGCCAAGAATAATTAGCTGCGTTGTGACAGCATATTTTTTGAGCGTGTCCCGCCATCTGAGTGAGTGAGTGAGAGAGAGTGAGTGAGAGAGAGAGAGAGAGAGAGAGAGAGAGAGAGAGACACACACACACACACACACACACAGATTAGCACACCTAGTAGATTTGCAACGTGCTACTCTCTCCCTTCCTCTCGGTTACACGTAGTGTTTGATAGACACAAGAAAGTTAAAAAGAGTATTAAAGTATTTACTCAAGCAGCCTCTCAGTGTTTCTCAAAAAACTGAACGTCATCTCCGGTATACTGCGGTCTGCCATGAAGAGCATCCACCGTCGGGCGTGTGCAACCCGCATCCTCGCGTTCTCCTCCTGTCTCCTGTTTCCAGCGGCGATGTTCTTGAACCACAAGTCGAGAATTTTTTCTGTGTGAAAGGGAAAGAGAATTTTATTGTTATAAGGGTTGTTTGGAATTATTAGCAAATTGTATCGATTATTTGGAAAACCTGCACAAAACGCACGTGCGATGTGGATACAATATGTGAAAGATAAAGAGATTAAAATTCGCTTTTTGGAATTATTAGCAAATTGTATCGATTATTTGGAAAACCTGCACCAAACGCACGTGCGATGTGGATACAATATGTGAAAGATAAAGAGATTAAAATTCGCTTTTTGGAATTATTAGCAAATTGTATCGATTATTTGGAAAACCTGCACCAAACGCACGTGCGATGTGGATACAATATGTGAAAGATAAAGAGATTAAAATTCGCTTTTTGGAATTATTAGCAAATTGTATCGATTATTTGGAAAACCTGCACCAAACGCACGTGCGATGTGGATACAATATGTGAAAGATAAAGAGATTAAAATTTGTTTTTTGGAATTATTAGCAAATTGTATCGATTATTTGGAAAACCTGCACCAAACGCACGTGCGATGTGGATACAATATGTGAAAGATAAAGAGATTAAAATTTGTTTTTTGGAATTATTAGCAAATTGTATCGATTATTAGGAGAACAACAACAACAACATAAACAACAAGAATATCTTATATGCGAGTAATACAAAAATGTAAATACCATAGCGAGGTAGCTTGGTCGGGTCGCTCACAATTTTTCTCCTCTCGAATTTTTTACGCGCAGAACTCCCTGGAGTCTGAGGGTTGTACTCCAGCATCTTCTTTGGCGTGGTGGACGAAGAGGACGACGACTGCTGCTGGTGAGGGGTGGACGGCGACTGCAGGTGCTGCGGGGTGGACGACTGCTGCGGGTGCTGCGGGGTGGACGACTGCTGCTGCTGCGGGGTGGACGACTGCTGCGGGGTGGACGACTGCTGCTGCTGCGGGGTGGACGACTGCTGCGGGTGCTGCGGGGTGGAGGACTGCTGCTGCTGATCATGATGATGAAGAGAAGGGGTGGACAACTCCTCCTCCTCCTCCTGCTGCTGCTGCTGCTGCTGGGTGGACTCCTGCTGCTCCCGAGAAGGAGTCGATGATGTCATCCAAGTATTCGTGTCGCTCCTCAGCCGGTGAATTCTTACCCTGAGACCGACGCAGCCGTTACAGTTTTTCCGTAGAGGTAAGGCATGACCACAGGAAGAGAGAGTGCTGGTGCTGGCGCTGTGGCTGGTGCTGGTGCTGGCGCTGGCACTGGCGCTGGCGCTGCTGCTGCTGGGGCTGGCGGTGGCATCTCCAACTCCATCCTCATCTCCATCCTCATCTCCATCTCCATCCTCATCTCCATCTCCATCTCCATCACTGCTCGACGTCAGCTTCTCCTGGTCCAGGGTGGTCATCATCGCTGGCAGGGGATTGGACTTCCTCAGCCTCCTCAGGGCTTTCAATTTGGCACTCCGTTTGGCGATCCTCAGAATATTTTTCTGAGTCTCTTTCTGTAATGGCAAGAAAGCACATTGAAGGTTAAATCTCAGCACGACACGTGTACGCCAATAGCACATGTTGATATTGTGTATTTTAAATCAAGGCGGACAGAGGAACTAACCTTCAGCCCGCCGTGCATATTCTCCACATGCTTGTCCAGCCGGGATAGCTTTTTGCGTTTGCATATGGGACATGTTAGCCTGCCGTTATGGCTGGAAATAAGAGAAGAAAAGAAAAAAAAAGAAAAGAAAAAAATGACAATTCAAAATTAACAATAATAAACGCGACACCATTAAGGAAACAAAAGCGGAGGTGTGAGACGCGATTCATCAGAGCCACCGAACGGTACTTACGTCGCCGAAGCGTAGCCGAGGAGCAGCTTCAATTCTATGGAGTTTCCAATCTGGTGGTACTTGACCAGATGCTGGCGAACAGCAACATAGGGCACCGCACAGACTGGACACGGGACTGGACTCCGTGGCATCTTTTTCTCTGGTGAAGACAAGCAGACAGACGTTATTAGTCTATTAGTTTATTAGTCCGTTATCGTTACTCATTACCCCCCCCCCCCCCCCACACACACACACACACACACACTCACCACCGAGGCGGACGCGCGATATTAATGATATTCAGTATTTTGAAGACCTAGTCATTATTACACCCAAATTGCAAGCCTTAGTAATACATAACCACTTTCTGGAATAATTTAGTAGAAATTAGGCTGAATTTGGAAGCCTTGGTAATAAATATTCACTTTCTGGAATCAATTAGTAGAAATGAGGCTGAATTTGGAAGCCTTGTAATAAATATTCACTTTCTGAAATCAATTAGTAAAAATTAGGCTGAATTTGGAAGCCTTGGTAAGAAATATTCACTTTCTGGAATCAATTAGTAGAAATTAGGCTGAATTTGGAAGTCTTAGTGAGAAATATTCACTTTCTGGAATCAATTAGTAGAAATTAGGCTGAATTTGGAAGCCTTGGTAAGAAATATTCACTTTCTGGAATCAATTAGTAGAAATTAGGCTGAATTTGGAAGTCTTAGTGAGAAATATTCACTTTCTGGATGTTATTTAGTGAATCTCATTGCAAATATGGAAGCATTAGTAGCGTTAGATGATGACTTGAAATTGGTCTTACCTCAGTGTTGCATCCAACAAGTGCATCTAAATGGATGCACTTGATGGAAGGGCTATTTAAAGCCTTTCATTGGCTCGCTCTCGGCCAATCAGAGCATGGACATAATTTAGGATAGAGGTTCACTTATATGGAATACGTGCCATGCTTGTCTTGATATATGTCTGTCTTGACATATATGACATCATTCAATTACAGAGTATTTATTAGTTATGATTTAAGTATGTATATATATATATATATATATATATATACATATATGTATATATGTGTGTATATATATATATATATATATATATATATATATATATATATATATATATACATAAATATGTATTGGTGTATATATGTATATAAACGCGTCAGCTGCTCTAGCCGGACCCCTGAGCTCCAGAGGCCTTGGAAGTGAGCGCTCAATCCGCTCCAAATGACCCCCAGGACCCTCTGAGATGGCCTCCTGGAAGCTGAGCTCCAGGGACCGGGGAGCTCGGCACCAACAAGCCCGGCCGTGGACCTCCAGAGGCTGGGCACGTCGGCTGCTCTAGCCGGGCCCCTGAGCTCCAGAGGCCTTGGAAGTGAGCGCTCAATCCGCTCCAAATGACCCCCAGGACCCTCTGAGATGGCCTCCTGGAAGCTAAGCTCCAGGGACCGGGGAGCTCGGCACCAACAAGCCCGGCCGTGGACCTCCAGAGGCTGGGCACGTCAGCTCCAGAGGCTGGGCACGTCGGCTGCTCCAGCCGGGCCCCTGAGCTCCAGAGGCCTTGGAAGTGAGCGCTCAATCCGCTCCAAATGACCCCCAGGACCCTCTGAGACGGCCTCCTGGAAGCTAAGCTCCAGGGACCGGGGAGCTCGGCACCAACAAGCCCGCCCGTGGACCTCCAGAGGCTGGGCACGTCAGCTCCAGAGGCTGGGCACGTCGGCTGCTCCAGCCGGGCCCCTGAGCTCCAGAGGCCTTGGAAGTGAGCGCTCAATCCGCTCCAAATGACCCCCAGGACCCTCTGAGATGGCCTCCTGGAAGCTAAGCTCCAGGGACCGGGGAGCTCGGCACCAACAAGCCCGCCCGTGGACCTCCAGAGGCTGGGCACGTCGGCTGCTCTAGCCTGGCCCCTGAGCTCCAGAGACCTTGGAAGTGAGCGCTCAATCCGCTCCAAATGACCCCCAGGACCCTCTGAGATGGCCTCCTGGAAGCTCAGCTCCAGGGACCGGGGAGGTCGGCACCAACAAGCCCGGCCGTGGACCTCCATAGGCTGGGCACGTCGGCTGCTCTAGCCGGGCCCCTGAGCTCCAGAGGCCTTGGAAGTGAGCGCTCAATCCGCTCCAAATGACCCCCAGGACCCTCTGAGATGGCCTCCTGGAAGCTGAGCTCCAGGGACCGGGGAGCTCGGCACCAACAAGCCCGGCCGTGGACCTCCAGAGGCTGGGCACGTCGGCTGCTCTAGCCGGGCCCCTGAGCTCCAGAGGCCTTGGAAGTGAGCGCTCAATCCGCTCCAAATGACCCCCAGGACCCTCTGAGATGGCCTCCTGGAAGCTAAGCTCCAGGGACCGGGGAGCTCGGCACCAACAAGCCCGGCCGTGGACCTCCAGAGGCTGGGCACGTCAGCTCCAGAGGCTGGGCACGTCGGCTGCTCCAGCCGGGCCCCTGAGCTCCAGAGGCCTTGGAAGTGAGCGCTCAATCCGCTCCAAATGACCCCCAGGACCCTCTGAGACGGCCTCCTGGAAGCTAAGCTCCAGGGACCGGGGAGCTCGGCACCAACAAGCCCGGCCGTGGACCTCCAGAGGCTGGGCACGTCGGCTGCTCTAGCCGGGCCCCTGAGCTCCAGAGGCCTTGGAAGTGAGCGCTCAATCCGCTCCAAATGACCCCCAGGACCCTCTGAGATGGCCTCCTGGAAGCTAAGCTCCAGGGACCGGGGAGCTCGGCACCAACAAGCCCGCCCGTGGACCTCCATAGGCTGGGCACGTCAGCTCCAGAGGCTGGGCACGTCGGCTGCTCCAGCCGGGCCCCTGAGCTCCAGAGGCCTTGGAAGTGAGCGCTCAATCCGCTCCAAATGACCCCCAGGACCCTCTGAGATGGCCTCCTGGAAGCTAAGCTCCAGGGACCGGGGAGCTCGGCACCAACAAGCCCGCCCGTGGACCTCCAGAGGCTGGGCACGTCGGCTGCTCTAGCCTGGCCCCTGAGCTCCAGAGACCTTGGAAGTGAGCGCTCAATCCGCTCCAAATGACCCCCAGGACCCTCTGAGATGGCCTCCTGGAAGCTCAGCTCCAGAGACCGGGGAGGTCGGCACCAACAAGCCCGGCCGTGGACCTCCAGAGGCTGGGCACGTCCGCTGCTCCAGCCTGGCCCCTGAGCTCCAGAGACCTTGGAAGTGAGCGCTCAATCCGCTCCAAATGACCCCCAGGACCCTCTGAGGTGGCCTCCTGGAAGCTCAGCTCCAGGGACCGGGGGGGGGGCGGCACCAACAAGCCCGGCCGTGGACCTCCAGAGGCGGGCACGACGGCTCCAGAAGTCTCCCTGTGGAGAGCCAGAGATGGACTCTCCAGGAACCTTGCGCCCCAGCCGGACCTGCGTACCCACACTTAAGCACACCTCCTGGGATGAAGCCAATAGCCGCACCCGCTGGAAGCTCGCGCCCCTGGTACTCCGTTTCAGCTTTCGTGCCCCTGGTATTCCATTTTGGACTTAGCCGAAATATGACTAAGTCCACACTGGAGTACCAGGGGCGCAGGGAAAATTTGGAAGTGTTAGTGATTAGGATTTTATTTTTGTAATTTAAGATGGAGTACCAGGGGCGCAGAAAAATTTGGAGGTGTTAGTTATTATGATTTCATTTTTGGAATCGGTACAGGTTGGACACATTATAACACCAAAACAGCACAAATGCCAATCAACGCACTCATCTATATCATAAATGTATTAATTGAAATGTGTATTTTGTATAGAGAAGCCTTTTTTAATATTTATCATTTTCTATTTCTTATTACTCAGACGCACATGAGCTAAAAAGAAACACACCATGACACTGGAAACCAGCAAAGCAAAGCAAGAATAAGACCAGAGCCTACCCGAATATTTAGACTGTGACCACGGGAAATACGGCGGTGCTTCGGCCGGCCGATCCAAGATGCGGAGACCCCCGCGCTGGATCGTCTTCTTTGTCAATCCGACGAGGGTTTTTGGAAGTATTAGTGATCGGGATTTTATGTTTGTCATTTAAACTGGAGTACCAGGGGTGCAGGGAAAATTTGGAAGTGTTAGTGATTAGGATTTTATTTTTGTAATTTAAAATGGAGTACCAGGGGCGCAGAAAAATTTGGACGTGTTAGTGATTAGGATTTTACGTTTGTAATTAAAACTGGAGTACCAAGGGTGGGGAGGTCGGCACCCGCAAGCCCGGCCGTGGACCTCCAGAGGCTGGGCACGTCGGCTGCTCCAGCCGGGCCCCTGAGCTCCAGAGGCCTTGGAAGTGAGCGCTCAATCCGCTCCAAATGACCCCCAGGACCCTCTGAGATGGCCTCCTGGAAGCTAAGCTCCAGGGACCGGGGAGCTCGGCACCAACAAGCCCGGCCGTGGACCTCCATAGGCTGGGCACGTCAGCTCCAGAGGCTGGGCACGTCGGCTGCTCCAGCCGGGCCCCTGAGCTCCAGAGGCCTTGGAAGTGAGCGCTCAATCCGCTCCAAATGACCCCCAGGACCCTCTGAGATGGCCTCCTGGAAGCTAAGCTCCAGGGACCGGGGAGCTCGGCACCAACAAGCCCGGCCGTGGACCTCCATAGGCTGGGCACGTCAGCTCCAGAGGCTGGGCACGTCGGCTGCTCCAGCCGGGCCCCTGAGCTCCAGAGGCCTTGGAAGTGAGCGCTCAATCCGCTCCAAATGACCCCCAGGACCCTCTGAGATGGCCTCCTGGAAGCTAAGCTCCAGGGACCGGGGAGCTCGGCACCAACAAGCCCGGCCGTGGACCTCCATAGGCTGGGCACGTCAGCTCCAGAGGCTGGGCACGTCGGCTGCTCCAGCCGGGCCCCTGAGCTCCAGAGGCCTTGGAAGTGAGCGCTCAATCCGCTCCAAATGACCCCCAGGACCCTCTGAGACGGCCTCCTGGAAGCTAAGCTCCAGGGACCGGGGAGCTCGGCACCAACAAGCCCGGCCGTGGACCTCCAGAGGCTGGGCATGTCGGCTGCTCTAGCCGGGCCCCTGAGCTCCAGAGGCCTTGGAAGTGAGCGCTCAATCCGCTCCAAATGACCCCCAGGACCCTCTGAGATGGCCTCCTGGAAGCTAAGCTCCAGGGACCGGGGAGCTCGGCACCAACAAGCCCGCCCGTGGACCTCCAGAGGCTGGGCACGTCAGCTCCAGAGGCTGGGCACGTCGGCTGCTCCAGCCGGGCCCCTGAGCTCCAGAGGCCTTGGAAGTGAGCGCTCAATCCGCTCCAAATGACCCCCAGGACCCTCTGAGATGGCCTCCTGGAAGCTAAGCTCCAGGGACCGGGGAGCTCGGCACCAACAAGCCCGCCCGTGGACCTCCAGAGGCTGGGCACGTCGGCTGCTCTAGCCTGGCCCCTGAGCTCCAGAGACCTTGGAAGTGAGCGCTCAATCCGCTCCAAATGACCCCCAGGACCCTCTGAGATGGCCTCCTGGAAGTTCAGCTCCAGAGACCGGGGAGGTCGGCACCAACAAGCCCGGCCGTGGACCTCCAGAGGCTGGGCACGTCCGCTGCTCCAGCCTGGCCCCTGAGCTCCAGAGACCTTGGAAGTGAGCGCTCAATCCGCTCCAAATGACCCCCAGGACCCTCTGAGGTGGCCTCCTGGAAGCTCAGCTCCAGGGACCGGGGGGGGGGCGGCACCAACAAGCCCGGCCGTGGACCTCCAGAGGCGGGCACGACGGCTCCAGAAGTCTCCCTGTGGAGAGCCAGAGATGGACTCTCCAGGAACCTTGCGCCCCAGCCGGACCTGCGTACCCACACTTAAGCACACCTCCTGGGATGAAGCCAATAGCCGCACCCGCTGGAAGCTCGCGCCCCTGGTACTCCGTTTCAGCTTTCGTGCCCCTGGTATTCCATTTTGGACTTAGCCGAAATATGACTAAGTCCACACTGGAGTACCAGGGGCGCAGGGAAAATTTGGAAGTGTTAGTGATTAGGATTTTATTTTTGTAATTTAAGATGGAGTACCAGGGGCGCAGAAAAATTTGGAGGTGTTAGTTATTATGATTTCATTTTTGGAATCGGTACAGGTTGGACACATTATAACACCAAAACAGCACAAATGCCAATCAACGCACTCATCTATATCATAAATGTATTAATTGAAATGTGTATTTTGTATAGAGAAGCCTTTTTTAATATTTATCATTTTCTATTTCTTATTACTCAGACGCACATGAGCTAAAAAGAAACACACCATGACACTGGAAACCAGCAAAGCAAAGCAAGAATAAGACCAGAGCCTACCCGAATATTTAGACTGTGACCACGGGAAATACGGCGGTGCTTCGGCCGGCCGATCCAAGATGCGGAGACCCCCGCGCTGGATCGTCTTCTTTGTCAATCCGACGAGGGTTTTTGGAAGTATTAGTGATCGGGATTTTATGTTTGTCATTTAAACTGGAGTACCAGGGGTGCAGGGAAAATTTGGAAGTGTTAGTGATTAGGATTTTATTTTTGTAATTTAAAATGGAGTACCAGGGGCGCAGAAAAATTTGGACGTGTTAGTGATTAGGATTTTACGTTTGTAATTAAAACTGGAGTACCAAGGGTGGGGAGGTCGGCACCCGCAAGCCCGGCCGTGGACCTCCAGAGGCTGGGCACGTCGGCTGCTCCAGCCGGGCCCCTGAGCTCCAGAGGCCTTGGAAGTGAGCGCTCAATCCGCTCCAAATGACCCCCAGGACCCTCTGAGATGGCCTCCTGGAAGCTAAGCTCCAGGGACCGGGGAGCTCGGCACCAACAAGCCCGGCCGTGGACCTCCATAGGCTGGGCACGTCAGCTCCAGAGGCTGGGCACGTCGGCTGCTCCAGCCGGGCCCCTGAGCTCCAGAGGCCTTGGAAGTGAGCGCTCAATCCGCTCCAAATGACCCCCAGGACCCTCTGAGATGGCCTCCTGGAAGCTAAGCTCCAGGGACCGGGGAGCTCGGCACCAACAAGCCCGGCCGTGGACCTCCATAGGCTGGGCACGTCAGCTCCAGAGGCTGGGCACGTCGGCTGCTCCAGCCGGGCCCCTGAGCTCCAGAGGCCTTGGAAGTGAGCGCTCAATCCGCTCCAAATGACCCCCAGGACCCTCTGAGACGGCCTCCTGGAAGCTAAGCTCCAGGGACCGGGGAGCTCGGCACCAACAAGCCCGGCCGTGGACCTCCAGAGGCTGGGCATGTCGGCTGCTCTAGCCGGGCCCCTGAGCTCCAGAGGCCTTGGAAGTGAGCGCTCAATCCGCTCCAAATGACCCCCAGGACCCTCTGAGATGGCCTCCTGGAAGCTAAGCTCCAGGGACCGGGGAGCTCGGCACCAACAAGCCCGCCCGTGGACCTCCAGAGGCTGGGCACGTCAGCTCCAGAGGCTGGGCACGTCGGCTGCTCCAGCCGGGCCCCTGAGCTCCAGAGGCCTTGGAAGTGAGCGCTCAATCCGCTCCAAATGACCCCCAGGACCCTCTGAGATGGCCTCCTGGAAGCTAAGCTCCAGGGACCGGGGAGCTCGGCACCAACAAGCCCGCCCGTGGACCTCCAGAGGCTGGGCACGTCGGCTGCTCTAGCCTGGCCCCTGAGCTCCAGAGACCTTGGAAGTGAGCGCTCAATCCGCTCCAAATGACCCCCAGGACCCTCTGAGATGGCCTCCTGGAAGCTCAGCTCCAGGGACCGGGGAGGTCGGCACCAACAAGCCCGGCCGTGGACCTCCATAGGCTGGGCACGTCGGCTGCTCTAGCCGGGCCCCTGAGCTCCAGAGGCCTTGGAAGTGAGCGCTCAATCCGCTCCAAATGACCCCCAGGACCCTCTGAGATGGCCTCCTGGAAGCTGAGCTCCAGGGACCGGGGAGCTCGGCACCAACAAGCCCGGCCGTGGACCTCCAGAGGCTGGGCACGTCGGCTGCTCTAGCCGGGCCCCTGAGCTCCAGAGGCCTTGGAAGTGAGCGCTCAATCCGCTCCAAATGACCCCCAGGACCCTCTGAGATGGCCTCCTGGAAGCTAAGCTCCAGGGACCGGGGAGCTCGGCACCAACAAGCCCGGCCGTGGACCTCCAGAGGCTGGGCACGTCAGCTCCAGAGGCTGGGCACGTCGGCTGCTCCAGCCGGGCCCCTGAGCTCCAGAGGCCTTGGAAGTGAGCGCTCAATCCGCTCCAAATGACCCCCAGGACCCTCTGAGACGGCCTCCTGGAAGCTAAGCTCCAGGGACCGGGGAGCTCGGCACCAACAAGCCCGGCCGTGGACCTCCAGAGGCTGGGCACGTCGGCTGCTCTAGCCGGGCCCCTGAGCTCCAGAGGCCTTGGAAGTGAGCGCTCAATCCGCTCCAAATGACCCCCAGGACCCTCTGAGATGGCCTCCTGGAAGCTAAGCTCCAGGGACCGGGGAGCTCGGCACCAACAAGCCCGCCCGTGGACCTCCATAGGCTGGGCACGTCAGCTCCAGAGGCTGGGCACGTCGGCTGCTCCAGCCGGGCCCCTGAGCTCCAGAGGCCTTGGAAGTGAGCGCTCAATCCGCTCCAAATGACCCCCAGGACCCTCTGAGATGGCCTCCTGGAAGCTAAGCTCCAGGGACCGGGGAGCTCGGCACCAACAAGCCCGCCCGTGGACCTCCAGAGGCTGGGCACGTCGGCTGCTCTAGCCTGGCCCCTGAGCTCCAGAGACCTTGGAAGTGAGCGCTCAATCCGCTCCAAATGACCCCCAGGACCCTCTGAGATGGCCTCCTGGAAGCTCAGCTCCAGAGACCGGGGAGGTCGGCACCAACAAGCCCGGCCGTGGACCTCCAGAGGCTGGGCACGTCCGCTGCTCCAGCCTGGCCCCTGAGCTCCAGAGACCTTGGAAGTGAGCGCTCAATCCGCTCCAAATGACCCCCAGGACCCTCTGAGGTGGCCTCCTGGAAGCTCAGCTCCAGGGACCGGGGGGGGGGCGGCACCAACAAGCCCGGCCGTGGACCTCCAGAGGCGGGCACGACGGCTCCAGAAGTCTCCCTGTGGAGAGCCAGAGATGGACTCTCCAGGAACCTTGCGCCCCAGCCGGACCTGCGTACCCACACTTAAGCACACCTCCTGGGATGAAGCCAATAGCCGCACCCGCTGGAAGCTCGCGCCCCTGGTACTCCGTTTCAGCTTTCGTGCCCCTGGTATTCCATTTTGGACTTAGCCGAAATATGACTAAGTCCACACTGGAGTACCAGGGGCGCAGGGAAAATTTGGAAGTGTTAGTGATTAGGATTTTATTTTTGTAATTTAAGATGGAGTACCAGGGGCGCAGAAAAATTTGGAGGTGTTAGTTATTATGATTTCATTTTTGGAATCGGTACAGGTTGGACACATTATAACACCAAAACAGCACAAATGCCAATCAACGCACTCATCTATATCATAAATGTATTAATTGAAATGTGTATTTTGTATAGAGAAGCCTTTTTTAATATTTATCATTTTCTATTTCTTATTACTCAGACGCACATGAGCTAAAAAGAAACACACCATGACACTGGAAACCAGCAAAGCAAAGCAAGAATAAGACCAGAGCCTACCCGAATATTTAGACTGTGACCACGGGAAATACGGCGGTGCTTCGGCCGGCCGATCCAAGATGCGGAGACCCCCGCGCTGGATCGTCTTCTTTGTCAATCCGACGAGGGTTTTTGGAAGTATTAGTGATCGGGATTTTATGTTTGTCATTTAAACTGGAGTACCAGGGGTGCAGGGAAAATTTGGAAGTGTTAGTGATTAGGATTTTATTTTTGTAATTTAAAATGGAGTACCAGGGGCGCAGAAAAATTTGGACGTGTTAGTGATTAGGATTTTACGTTTGTAATTAAAACTGGAGTACCAAGGGTGGGGAGGTCGGCACCCGCAAGCCCGGCCGTGGACCTCCAGAGGCTGGGCACGTCGGCTGCTCCAGCCGGGCCCCTGAGCTCCAGAGGCCTTGGAAGTGAGCGCTCAATCCGCTCCAAATGACCCCCAGGACCCTCTGAGATGGCCTCCTGGAAGCTAAGCTCCAGGGACCGGGGAGCTCGGCACCAACAAGCCCGGCCGTGGACCTCCATAGGCTGGGCACGTCAGCTCCAGAGGCTGGGCACGTCGGCTGCTCCAGCCGGGCCCCTGAGCTCCAGAGGCCTTGGAAGTGAGCGCTCAATCCGCTCCAAATGACCCCCAGGACCCTCTGAGACGGCCTCCTGGAAGCTAAGCTCCAGGGACCGGGGAGCTCGGCACCAACAAGCCCGGCCGTGGACCTCCAGAGGCTGGGCACGTCCGCTGCTCCAGCCTGGCCCCTGAGCTCCAGAGACCTTGGAAGTGAGCGCTCAATCCGCTCCAAATGACCCCCAGGACCCTCTGAGATGGCCTCCTGGAAGCTAAGCTCCAGGGACCGGGGAGCTCGGCACCAACAAGCCCGCCCGTGGACCTCCAGAGGCTGGGCACGTCGGCTGCTCTAGCCTGGCCCCTGAGCTCCAGAGGCCTTGGAAGTGAGCGCTCAATCCGCTCCAAATGACCCCCAGGACCCTCTGAGACGGCCTCCTGGAAGCTAAGCTCCAGGGACCGGGGAGCTCGGCACCAACAAGCCCGGCCGTGGACCTCCAGAGGCTGGGCACGTCGGCTGCTCTAGCCGGGCCCCTGAGCTCCAGAGGCCTTGGAAGTGAGCGCTCAATCCGCTCCAAATGACCCCCAGGACCCTCTGAGATGGCCTCCTGGAAGCTCAGCTCCAGGGACCGGGGAGGTCGGCACCAACAAGCCCAGCCGTGGACCTCCATAGGCTGGGCACGTCGGCTGCTCTAGCCGGGCCCCTGAGCTCCAGAGGCCTTGGAAGTGAGCGCTCAATCCGCTCCAAATGACCCCCAGGACCCTCTGAGATGGCCTCCTGGAAGCTAAGCTCCAGGGACCGGGGAGCTCGGCACCAACAAGCCCGGCCGTGGACCTCCAGAGGCGGGCACGACGGCTCCAGAAGTCTCCCTGTGGAGAGCCAGAGATGGACTCTCCAGGAACCTTGCGCCCCAGCCGGACCTGCGTACCCACACTTAAGCACACCTCCTGGGATGAAGCCAATAGCCGCACCCGCTGGAAGCTCGCGCCCCTGGTACTCCGTTTCAGCTTTCGTGCCCCTGGTATTCCATTTTGGACTTAGCCGAAATATGACTAAGTCCACACTGGAGTACCAGGGGCGCAGGGAAAATTTGGAAGTGTTAGTGATTAGGATTTTATTTTTGTAATTTAAGATGGAGTACCAGGGGCGCAGAAAAATTTGGAGGTGTTAGTTATTATGATTTCATCTTTGGAATCGGTACAGGTTGGACACATTATAACACCAAAACAGCACAAATGCCAATCAACGCACTCATCTATATCATAAATGTATTAATTGAAATGTGTATTTTGTATAGAGAAGCCTTTTTTAATATTTATCATTTTCTATTTCCAATTACTCAGACACACATGAGCTAAAAAGAAACACACCATGACACTGGAAACCAGCAAAGCAAAGCAAGGATAAGACCAGGGCCTACCCGAATATTTAGACAGTGACCACGGGAAAAACGGCGGTGCTTCGGCCGGCCGATCCAAGATGCGGAGACCCCCGCGCTGGATCGTCTTCTTTGTCAATCCGACGAGGGTTTTTGGAAGTAACAGTGATTGGGATTTTATGTTTGTCATTTAAACTGGAGTACCAGGGGTGCAGGGAAAATTTGGAAGTGTTAGTGATTAGGATTTTATTTTTGTAATTTAAAATGGAGTACCAGGGGCGCAGAAAAATTTGGAGCTGTTAGTTATTATGATTTCATTTTTGGAATCGGTACAGGTTGGACACATTATAACACCAAAACAGCACAAATGCCAATCAACGCACTCATCTATATCATAAATGTATTAATTGAAATGTGTATTTTGTATAGAGAAGCCTTTTTTAATATTTATCATTTTCTATTTCTTATTACTCAGACGCACATGAGCTAAAAAGAAACACACCATGACACTGGAAACCAGCAAAGCAAAGCAAGAATAAGACCAGAGCCTACCCGAATATTTAGACTGTGACCACGGGAAATACGGCGGTGCTTCGGCCGGCCGATCCAAGATGCGGAGACCCCCGCGCTGGATCGTCTTCTTTGTCAATCCGACGAGGGTTTTTGGAAGTATTAGTGATCGGGATTTTATGTTTGTCATTTAAACTGGAGTACCAGGGGTGCAGGGAAAATTTGGAAGTGTTAGTGATTAGGATTTTATTTTTGTAATTTAAAATGGAGTACCAGGGGCGCAGAAAAATTTGGACGTGTTAGTGATTAGGATTTTACGTTTGTAATTTAAGATGGAGTACCAGGGGCGCAGAAAAATTTGGACGTGTTAGTGATTATGATTTCATTTTTGGAATCAGTACAGGTTGGACACATTATAACACCAAAACAGCACAAATGCGAATCAACACACTCATCTATATCATAAATGTATTAATTGAAATGTGTATTTTGTATAGAGAAGCCTTTTTTAATATTCATCATTTTCTATTTCTTATTACTCAGACACTCATGAGCTAAAAAGAAACACACCATGACACTGGAAACCAGCAAAGCAAAGCAAGACTAAGACCAGAGCCGACCCGAATATTTGGGTCATAATCACGACGGAACGGCCGGCCGATCGCGGTCGAAGGTGGCACCACACCGCACCGCACCGTGGCGGAGTCCGCGGGGGTCCAGCCGACAGACAGGTGTGTCAGGTAAGCCAAGATGCGGAGAACCCCGCCCTGGAATCGTGTTTTTTGTCAATCGGACAAGGATTTCTGGAAGTATCAGTGATTAGGATTTTATGTTTGTAATTTAAGATGGAGTACCAGGGGCGCAGGGAAAATTTGGACGTGTTAGTGATTAGGATTTTATGTTTGTAATTTAAGATGGAGTACCAGGGGCGCAGAAAAATTTGGACGTGTTAGTGATTAGGATTTTATGTTTGTAATTTAAGATGGAGTAACAGGGGCGCAGAAAAATTTGGACGTGTTAGTGATTAGGATTTTATGTTTGTAATTTAAGATGGAGTAACGGGCGCAGAAAAATTTGGACGTGTTAGTGATTAGGATTTTATGTTTGTAATTTAAGATGGAGTAACAGGGGCGCAGAAAAATTTGGACGTGTTAGTGATTAGGATTTTATGTTTGTCATTTAAACTGGAGTACCAGGGGCGCAGAAAAATTTGGACGTGTTAGTGATTAGGATTTTATGTTTGTCATTTAAACTGGAGTACCAGGGGCGCAGAAAAATTTGGACGTGTTAGTGATTAGGATTTTATGTTTGTCATTTAAACTGGAGTACCAGGGGCGCAGAAAAATTTGGACGTGTTAGTGATTAGGATTTTACGTTTGTAATTTAAGATAGTAACAGGGGTGCAGAAAAATTTGGACGTGTTAGTGATCAGGATTTTATGTTTGTCATTTAAACTGGAGTACCAGGGGCGCAGAAAAATTTGGACGTGTTAGTGATTAGGATTTTATTTTTGTAATTTAAACTGGAGTACCAAGGGCGCGGGTAACTTGGAAGCATTAGAGGGTAGGATATCAGTTTTATTTGGATGTGTTAGAGATTAGGATATCATGTGTGGAATCTGTGGACTTTATACACATTATAACAGGATAAAGGCACAAATATGCACCAACACAATCATCATTATCATAACTTTATTAATTAAAATGTGTACTTTGTATAGAGAAACTTTTTTAATATTCATTATTATTTATTTTTTATTACTCAGACACACATGAGCTGAAAAGAAACAAAAAAAAAGTAAGCGCCCATCTCCATGTGCCACAGCTCACCCTGAAGCCACGTTTCGTGACTTGTACAGCAACTATTTCTGTACGTTCCTCTGAATTCACAGGAACAGGAACTTCATTATTTTTAAAACGGAACAACAAATAACAAACTTTTTAATGAACTGCATTAAAGCAAAAACAATGTCGACAACAGTCGAATGCCCTCAATGCTCCCACTTCTTGTTGTCCACAGAAAAACTCCCCGGGGGCTTGGAGTCTAACCCCTTGGGGACTGCGTCCGGAACCATGTTGAGCGGCTTGGGGTTCTGGCTTGAAGGGGGGGTGTTTCCCTCCTCGTCGCTGGCTGCCCCCGGAACGAAGGTGAGGTTTACGCCTATCTGGAGCATCTTTTTGTCCTAAAAAATCAAAAAGTCAAGCGTTACCATTTAGTGTAACTGGAGTGTATTCACACAGCGACAACCTGCTCATCAACGGAAAGCTAACCCATTCAAACACACACACACACACACACACACTGACACTTACCTGAGGTGTCCCAGGGCGATCAGCCTCCTGCTCCTTGCTTGTTTTTTCCCCAGGGGCACCGGAGTCCACGGGTGGCTGGCTGGCGGCGCGGGCGTAGTTGTTGTTGTTGTCACACTGCTACAGTCAAATGTGTGATAAATGTTGAAAAAAAACACATTACGGTTTGATGATATCATCTTCAAGAGGTTAAAAAAATCTGTTGATAACTGTGTTAAAACTTACCATTGTCACTTCCTCGCAAAAGTTCTTGAATGGTTGAAGATACATGTGGGAATAGAGAAAGTAATGTTAGCATAGCTTGGGCTAAAATTGCAGACACTTGTCACATCAATACAGCTACGCTAAATGGATTCCAAAGCTTGCATCCAAATCCATAAATGGATTCCAAAAGGTGCATACAATTCCTAAATCGATTCCTCGTTTCGCATCCGGCCTGTGATTGGTCGGTTTTCCCTTTAACCCTCCCACTCCAAACGGTGCATCGAAATCCCTAAACTCACCCAAGAATGTGATTTCCAAGTTGGGTATTCCCTCTAATGTACCAATTTGGAAGGAAAGTCCTTCTGACAAGTTGGGAATTCCGGCCCATTCTACGAGTTCCAGAAGTGCGACAGAAGCCCTAGTCCTTAACACTACATTTTTAGTTGAACGTATGGCATTTCTGGAAAATCTTGAATCCAAATTCTCTTTTTTCAGAATTGTTTAATTTCGACGTGGAGTATGCAAATTCTTAGCCCTTCGGGGGTTCTGCAGTACGCATTTACCTACTTCCATCGCATTTGGTACCCTCGTTTTATTCGTCACGGTTTGTGAATAAAAAATTCCCAAAACTGGTATCTTTTGTCTGTTCCACCTCTACTGTTTAGTAATTATATTCACTATTTGGAATCACAAACTTGTAATCTGTTTAGTAATTATATTCACCATTTGGAATCACAAACTTGTAATCTGTTTAGTAATCATATTCACTATTTGGAATCACAAACTTGGAACCTGTTTAGTAATTATATTCACCATTTGGAATCACAAACTTGTAATCTGTTTAGTAATCATATTCATTATTTGGAATCACAAACTTGGAACCTGTTTAGTAATTATATTCACCATTTGGAATCACAAACTTGTAATCTGTTTAGTAATCATATTCATTATTTGGAATCACAAACTTGGAACCTGTTTAGTAATTATATTCACTATTTGGAATCACAAACTTGGAATGTAATTACTAACTAAATTCCAAGTTTGTGATTCCAAAAATAGAATATAATTACTAACTATATTCCAAGTTTGTGATTCCAAATTGCATATATTATTAATAAACAAATTCCAAGTTTGTGATTCCAAAAATAGAATATAATTACTAAACAAATTCCAAGTTTGTGATTCCAAATTGTATATATTATTAATAAACAAATTCCAAGTTTGTGATTCCAAAAATAGAATATAATTACTAAACAAATTCCAAGTTTGTGATTCCAAATTGTATATATTATTAATAAACATATTCCAAGTTTGTGATTCCAAAAATAGAATATAACTACTAACTGAATTCCAAGTTTGTGATTCCAAATTGTATATATTATTAATAAACAAATTCCAAGTTTGTGATTCCAAAAATGGAATATAATTACTAAACAAATTCCAAGTTTGTGATTCCAAATTGTATATATTATTAATAAACAAATTCCAAGTTTGTGATTCCAAAAATAGAATATAATTACTAACTATATTCCAAGTTTGTGATTCCAAATTGTATATATTATTAATAAACAAATTCCAAGTTTGTGATTCCAAAAATAGAATATAATTACCAAACAAATTCCAAGTTTGTGATTCCAAAAATAGAATATAATTACTAACTATATTCCAAGTTTGTGATTCCAAATTGTATATATTATTAATAAACAAATTCCAAGTTTGTGATTCCAAAAATAGAATATAATTACCAAACAAATTCCAAGTTTGTGATTCCAAAAATAGAATATAATTACTAACTATATTCCAAGTTTGTGATTCCAAAAATAGAATATAACTACTAACTGAATTCCAAGTTTGTGATTCCAAATTGTATATATTATTAATAAACAAATTCCAAGTTTGTGATTCCAAAAATGGAATATAACTACTAACTGAATTCCAAGTTTGTGATTCCAAATTGTATATATTATTAATAAACAAATTCCAAGTTTGTGATTCCAAAAATGGAATATAATTACTAAACAAGTTCCAAGTTTGTGATTCCAAATTGTATATATTATTAATAAACAAATTCCAAGTTTGTGATTCCAAAAATAGAATATAATTACTAACTATATTCCAAGTTTGTGATTCCAAATTGTATATATTATTAATAAACAAATTCCAAGTTTGTGATTCCAAAAATAAAATATAATTACCAAACAAATTCCAAGTTTGTGATTCCAAAAATAGAATATAATTACCAAACAAATTCCAAGTTTGTGATTGTGATGTCTTTAGTCACTTATATTGTATTTCTGGAAGTTTTAGGGAATAACATTTTAACTTTGGAATCTATTTAGTAGTCATTTAATTCATATCTTGGCATCATTAGTGATTTCTATACAAAATCTGGAATGAACATAGTAGGCTTTAAGACGCTCACCTTGCACTGTACTTCAGGCCTGTGCATTCGATAGTGGTGGCACTTCAGCTGGCCAAGGTTGCTTTTATATGCCTTCGAGAGCTCATTTCTGATTGGACAATCAGTGACCACACCTTCTCGGATTTCCTGGAATGACGTTAGTGCCAAATGTGGTAACATTTTTGGAATGCCAATCTAACTCAACTCTGGGAGTTGTGTCTGTATTTTCCCTGCAGATCTACGGGGTACCTGGGAGAGTGTGGGTGTGGCAGCCAGCCGAATTTGGAGCACCTGTGCCTTGCTGCCACAGAGTGCTGTTCGCCCTCTCTGGCTTTGACGCTTCCACCGGCCAGCAGCCGCAGGCCTTTTGTTTGTTTGTCTCTGGTTCTGTTTTCACTCCACAACACCCTACGCTTCATTATTCACACACCCACACTTACATGACTGATATTACTGACTGACACACTGCCTATTTGCAAATTATTGTATAGTTGTCTTTTTTGTCTTATGACAGTATTGCTATCTAATAAACGTTTAACTTTGGAATCTGTTTAGTAATTTATATTACAACTTGGGTTATATTTAGCAATTTATACTGTAGTTTTGGAATGACAAATTTGGACGGTGTGGTCAATTTAATTTATATGTTGTTATCATTACTGATTTGTATGACAAATTTGGAATAAAAATTAGTACTTTTAAATGTACTTGACATGTGTGTGTGTGTGTGTGTGTGTGTGCTAATATCGGGAACATTGAAAAAAGAAAACGCGACCCTTTCACGAAATTTTTTTATTCAAAACGCTCAACATGACAACAGAAAAGGCATTCAGTGGCTGAGGGTCGCGCCGTCCGCCGGTCGTGGACAACAAACAGGTGACGCCGAGGACGAGTTCATCTCTGAGGCGAGGGAGGGCGGAGTCTGAACTGAAGGCACCATAACCCAAGAACGGGTGCCAGAGCCCCGCTCCTCATGTCGACCCATCAGGGCTGGCTTTTGGATCCCCGAAACACATCTGCAAAGCGAGACGCCAGCAATTGTTCATCATCATCTTTAAATTCTTCTATTCACAAAGTGATTCAATTTCTGGTGATTAACCCCAGAAATTGGCTGAGAATAATGACGCAAACGGTTACGCTGACACTTAGTTAGTTAGTAGCAAATCCAAAAATAAAATTTCCATACTTACGCCACGTGATGAAGAAAATGTAGAGGAGTATGAGAATCAGAAAGATTAACAGCAGACCGAAGACGACGTTTAAAGGATCCTTGCACTGAGAGAGAGAAAAGAAACAGTCAGTGTGCTTCGTATTCACGCCCTTTGGCCAAAGTCACAGATACTACATTTAACACTTACACACAATTTTCGGACGACAACAGGTGAGTTCACTTCTCGGGGAGGGGGGCTGACATCTGCCTAAAGAGAGGGCAATTCTAGAATGACTACACACATTATGTATTGAGTAAAATGCAATGCACGTCCACAAGACAGACACCAAAGAACTCCAGACACCATGCCTACCATGTGGGGATGTGGTGCAAGCGATCCGGTGCGACTGGTCTTCCGAAGAACCTGAATGATGACAGAAACACTTGTATGAGAAAAGTTATACTCAAATCGGTGTATAACAGCAAATACAGAATTCTGTCTTTTTTCCTTTTTTTTTTTTTACCATTCATAAATCTGTTCCTCCACTATATTTGCGGAATGCTTCACAGATACAGATACAATGAGTTACAAATGTGCAATTTCATCCAGCTGTTTTTGTGACATTTTAAAACACGGTTTTGGAAGATAAAGTCATTTTAGCGCAAACTTGGAAACATTAGTGATAAATATTCGCTTTCTGAAATCGCTTAGAAAATCTTATGTTAACTTTGGAAGCCTTAGTGATAAATATTCGCTTTCTGGAATCGTTTAGCGACTCTTATGTTAAATTTGGAAGGATTTATATGCACTCCCGGACATATACAGAAAGTTGGAAGTTAAACTTGGAAGAATTAGGGATTTATATGCACTACCTGCAGAAATATATAGGAAGAAAGATTAACTTTCCGGAATGATTTAGCGCATCTTATGGTACATTTGGAGGGCTTAGCAACTTTATATCATATATATTTGGAATTGATCTCACCTCAGTTACGCGTCCGACAGATGCGTGCGAATGCATGCGCTGCTCGGAAGGAAGGGCTTTTTTTTTGTAATACTCCGAGCGGAGCGTTTCATTGGCTCCTACTCTGCCGCCAATCTGGCAGGGCTGGAAATATCAGATGCTGTTCTTGGATTCAATTTAGGATCGAGGATCACTTATTCGAAATACTCATATTTTGTGATTGAAAAAATTGTTGAATGATGAAGCTTGTTAGCTCATAAGGCGTCCTAAATAGATTCCATATTTTGTTAATCCAAAAGTAATATCCCAAGCGCTAAGCGGATTCTACGTTATTATTATTTATATCTTGTCATCATTAGTGATTTGTATATCAAATTTGGAATAACAACAGTACTTTTTTTATAATGTCGACGTGTGTGTGTGTGTGTGTGTGTGTGTGTGTTTTCACATCGGGAAGGTGAAAAAAAGAGGGCGACTGCTCAATAATCAATATATCATCGCAAGCAGGCACGCACGCACACACGCGATGTCTGAAGTGCCTCGCTGTCATTCAGTAGCCTACCTCAGGTCCAGGAGTCTCTCCGGTAGAAGTCCTCTGGTGTAAAGGCGAGTTTGCGGAGCCTCGTCCGGACATTTTCAAAGGTCAGATGGAGCTTTCTCGCCTCCGCCAACAGGTCGGCGGAATCCGAGAGGACTTCTTTGATCTAAGGAGAGGGTGAAAACAAACAGTCCAAAATGATGCGGATTTGGAGAAGACACAGAAGGACGCAAATTCCTACTCTCTGCCGCCTGATGTCCCCTTCTTTGAGCTCCTTTCGAAAAAGCCGTCTCAGCAGCTGGTCAAATTCCTGAGTGTAGTGAAGCCTCCTTCGTTTTCCCTGATTGCGCGATGGTGAGGAAGGAAGCAGAAAGAAAATAAAAAAATAAAAAAAACAACGACTGCAATGACACAAATGTGTCTTGCATGCAGTGGGTGCATGAAATGGTGAGACTCACTGGTCGTGGCGAGAACACTGGCAAGTCATCGGAGCTGCTGGAGGAAGAATCATCTGTGTCGCTGGTAGAGGAATCGTAGGAATCGCCGGAAGAAGAAGAAGAAGAAGAAGAAGAAGAAGAAGAAGAAGAAGAAGAATCGTCGGACGAGCTGTCGGGCTGAGCCGAGGACGACAGATGAGACAATGACACAGTTGATGGGTATTTGATACACTGTCGCAATGACATTGCGATGCATTTAAATGTTTTCAATGACATGTCTTGTCCTGAATATTGATGAAGTAAGATTGTGTGTTGTTTGTTTGTTTGTTTTTTGCCCACCTCACACTTCAAACGTCCTGCCAGGGTAGGAAAGGCTGCCTAAGGACAAGTGTAAAAGAGGTCAATAGCCTGAACCTCTTATCGAGTAGAACAGAGATGGAGACGGTTACAGTTTTAGGTTAACCAAAGCTGTTGGATACTTATTGCAAATGCATAGAACGACTTGCTTTCTACTTACTGAACATTCTGGCTCCTGCTTCACCAACACGCCCCGTCTTCGACCGCAAGCCGGCCTCACCTGAGGGGGGGTACAGCAAAGAGAATCCCAATGTGAATCCGACTCTTGCGAGCGCGCGCCTTCGTGCATTGTAATGCAACAGCGTGTTATTACGCTATTTAACAACAACTTGCACTTACCGGGGAGCCTGGCTCTTCCTTGATTTTTCGACCCGGTGGACCGCCGACGGAGTCACTGGAAGACATCTACAAAGAGGGGGGAGTTATGTTATCGTGATGTGAATTGAAGAATTAGGGATTCGTATGCACTTTCAGAAAGGTGGAAGTTGAACATGGAAGAATTAGCAGAAAGAAATAGCAAGTTGGAACCTTTAGTCATTTTTATCCACTATTTGGAATTGGTTAGAAATGATCCTTCAGTTCAGATTTTTAAGACGAGTGATTGACATATCTGTCTTTGGAATGCCTTAATTATGCAAGATCATATTTTTAGAGTCTTAAAGCCTTCTCTTTAAATCAACTTGCAAATCTTCTGGGCTCAACCAAAGGGTGTGGGTTTTCTTTTTTGAAGAATTAGGGATTCGTATGCACTTTCAGTAAGGTGGAAGTTGAACATGGAAGAATTAGCAGAAAGAAATAGCAAGTTGGAACCTTTAGTCATTTTTATCCACTATTTGGAATTTGTTAGAAATGATCCTTCAGTTCAGATTTTTAAGACGAGTGATTGACAGATCTGTCTTTGGAATGCCTTAATTATGCAAGATCATATTTTTAGAGTCTTAAAGCCTTCTCTTTAAATCAACTTGCAAGTCTTCTGTGCTCAACCAAAGGGTGTGGGTTATCTTTTTTGAAGAATTAGGGATTCGTATGCACTTTCAGTAAGGTGGAAGTTGAACATGGAAGAATTAGCAGAAAGAAATAGCAAGTTGGAACCTTTAGTCATTTTTATCCACTATTTGGAATTGGTTCGAAATGATCCTTCAGTTCAGATTTTTAAGACGAGTGATTGACATATCTGTCTTTGGAATGCCTTAATTATGCAAGATCATATTTTTAGAGTCTTAAAGCCTTCTCTTTAAATCAACTTGCAAGTCTTCTGGGCTCAACCAAAGGGTGTGGGGGGTTTTTTTTGTCTCTCAACCGTGTCCAAACTTACAGCGCACTAACAGGTAGAAGATGTAGGTCAACAGGAGGACGAGAACAAGAGCCAGCAGAGCGATGCCACAGTCGAAGGGATCCGCGCACTAAGAAAGGGGGGGAAAAAAACAACACACAGTCAGTCAGACAGACAGACATTCAGTCAGACAGACAGAGAGACAGAGAAGGAAAGAAAGAAAGAAAGAAAGAAAGAAAGAAAGAAACAAACAAACAAACGGTCATCCGATTTCATATTTACAGTCTTTGGCCACGGTGGTAGATGCTTTTAACACTTACACGGTATTTTCCGACATCATCAGGTGGTTGCCTAAACAGGGATGGCCATTCGAGAGTAAATACGCACATTAAGCTTTGAGTAATATCCACATCCACAAGACAGATAACAAAGAATTTGAGACACTGCGCTCACCATATTACGATACAGTGCGATCCATCGCCATTTTCAATTGCAGTACCTAAATGACGGCAGAAATATTCAGATCGTAAATATGTGATATTGAAATCTGTGCAGAAAGACCAACGCATAATGCCTTTTTATCCTTCCTTTACCCATCGCAAATGTGTTTCTCCGCTATATTTCCAGATTGCTTCGTAGATACCGCAGCGAGTTACAAACACCAACCTTCATCCAGCTGTTTTTGTGACACAACAGATGGTGAGAAAACCTTGCCTTCTCTTTTTTTAAATGGACAATCATTCCATCATTCCAAATGTTGTAATGCAGAACATTATTTATTGTCATATTTCCTTCTGTTTTAGACTGAAAGAGGAAGATTGCATTCTGAGAAAATGGCATACCCTCAGCAGGATGGCATTGCACAACGGGAACGAAGACATGCAGATTGGAGGGGGGAGCAAGACTGGTGGGCATCGTCTCCCCTGGTGAAGAAAAGCAAACGTGAGAGATGGGCGCTTGGCCGATTTCAAGAACGACGACCCTTCCTCTAAAGACCGACGACAAGATAATGGCACTCGCTATCTCTCTCTCGAAGAAGAAGAAGAAGAAGAAGAAGAAGAAGAATTGAAGATTTAGGGCTTCAGATGAGCTATTTGGAACACAAAGTACTTTTAAGTCAAACTTGGAAGCCTTAGCGATAAAGATTCACCTTCTGGTGTTATTTAGCGAGTCTTGTTATATTTGGAAGAAGTAAGTAATAAATATTCACTTTATGGAATCAATTATGGATTATTATGCAGAATTTGGAAGCCTTGGTAATTCATATTCACTTTCGGGATCATTTAGCGAAATTATGCTAAATTTGGGAGATTTAGTAATATATAATCACTTTCTGAAATAATTTAGCTAATTTTATAGTAGATTTGGAAGAAGCCTTAGTGATAAAGATTCACCTTCCGGAATTATTTTGCGAATGTCATTTTAAATTTGGAAGAAGCCTTAGTGATAAAGATTGATGGTAAAAAACAACTTTATATGACATTTCTGGAATTTACCTTACCTCATTTACGCGTCCAACAAATGCATGCGAATGCAAGCGCTGCCTCTTATGCTCTCCCAACAGTGCGTCTCATTGGCTCGTACTCAGCGGCCAATTGGGCTACAGGCTCGAATTATGAGATGCCGTTTTTGGATTCAATTTAGGATCAAGAATCACTTATTTGAATTTTTCATTTTGGATTTGAAAAAATGTGTGATGAAGCTTGTTAGCTCATCCCAGGAAGTCATATTCTCAACTGGGATTGGCCTGTTTACAAGCAAGTGTCTTTGTTTGTTTTCTGCGTCCTTGTTCCTTTGTTTTGTTCTATTCTACTTACGGATGTTTGTAAATACCGAAAGAGAAGAAGAAGAGCCGCCGCTGCCGCCGTCTGCTGCTGCTGTTGTTTTGTTCTGTCTGTCATTGTAATATTCTGTCCTTTGGATGCTGTGGCAAACATATTTCCCCCATGTGGGACAATAAAGCAATTCCGATTCTTAAACTTGAATGTTTGAAACACTTTACTATGGATGCCAATATTCAACCAGTTCTTCAATAGTAAACCTTTTTTATTTTTATTTTGAAGCAGTAACCATCTACATTTGTATTTGAAAAAGTTAGACTGTCAAACTTAGAGCCAGCAATGGCTGATTTAAAATCAGTTAATTCATCAGAATTCAAAACCCGGAACCATTAGTGATTAATATTTTTAGATTGGAAGGTTCAGTTATCTGTATCAATAGCAATTTAGGCATTTCAATCGAAATGCTGGAAGGATTAGTGATTTTTATCTCCTCTTTGTCGTTGATGACAGACCCTCTAAAAACAAAGAAAGAGGAAGCAATGATCAAGTTAACTGTGAACTTTTATTCACTGCAAAATGCTGTAAAAAAACAAAAACATCAAACAACAAAAGCAAACAACAAACAAACACAGTGACATCAGCAAAATGGACACTCAAGTCCAAGTCCATGACTGTTTATTTGGCAGATTTCGGCCAGCTTTTCATCCCAAGTCTGCTGGTGGATGAGGGGCCTTGCCTGCAGCTTGATCAGGGGCCTGTGGCGCTGGTGGATCGGGGGCCTGTGAAGCTGGTGGATCGGGGGCCTGTGGCGCTGGTGGATCGGGGGCCTGTGAAGCTGGTGGATCGGGGGCCTGTGAAGCTGGTGGATCGGGGGCCTGTGGAGGTGGTGGATCGGGGGCCTGTGGAGGTGGTGGATCGGGGGCCTGCGCTTGTGGATCGGGGGCCTGCGCTGGTGGATCGGGGGCCTGTGGAGGTGGTGGATCGGGGGCCTGTGGAGGTGGTGGATCGGGGGCCTGCGCTTGTGGATCGGGGGCCTGCGCTGGTGGATCGGGGGCCTGTGGAGGTGGTGGATCGGGGGCCTGTGGAGGTGGTGGATCGGGGGCCTGCGCTTGTGGATCGGGGGCCTGCGCTGGTGGATCGGGGGCCTGTGGAGGTGGTGGATCGGGGGCCTGTGGAGGTGGTGGATCGGGGGCCTGTGGAGGTGGTGGTTCGGGGGCCTGAGGCGCTGGTGGATCGGGGGCCTGTGGCGCTGGTGGATCGGGGGCCTGTGAAGCTGGTGGATCGGGGGCCTGTGAAGCTGGTGGATCGGGCGCCTGTGAAGCTGGTGGATCGGGGGCCTGTGGCGCTGGTGGATCGGGGGCCTGTGAAGCTGGTGGATCGGGGGCCTGTGAAGCTGGTGGATCGGGGGCCTGTGAAGCTGGTGGATCGGGGGCCTGTGAAGCTGGTGGATCCGGGGCCTGTGAAGCTGGTGGATCGGGGGCCTGTGAAGCTGGTGGATCGGGGGCCTGCGCTTGTGGATCGGGGGCCTGCGCTGGTGGATCGGGGGCCTGTGGAGGTGGTGGATCGGGGGCCTGTGGAGGTGGTGGATCGGGGGCCTGCGCTTGTGGATCGGGGGCCTGCGCTGGTGGATCGGGGGCCTGTGGAGGTGGTGGATCGGGGGCCTGTGGAGGTGGTGGATCGGGGGCCTGTGGAGGTGGTGGTTCGGGGGCCTGAGGCGCTGGTGGATCGGGGGCCTGTGAAGCTGGTGGATCGGGTGCCTGTGAAGCTGGTGGATCGGGCGCCTGTGGCGCTGGTGGATCGGGGGCCTGTGAAGCTGGTGGATCGGGGGCCTGTGAAGCTGGTGGATCGGGGGCCTGTGAAGCTGGTGGATCGGGGGCCTGTGAAGCTGGTGGATCGGGGGCCTGTGAAGCTGGTGGATCGGGGGCCTGTGAAGCTGGTGGATCGGGGGCCTGTGAAGCTGGTGGATCGGCGGCCTGTGAAGCTGGTGGATCGGGGGCCTGTGGCGCTGGTGGATCCGGGGCCTGTGAAGCTGGTGGATCGGGGGCCTGTGAAGCTGGTGGATTGGGGGCCTGTGAAGCTGGTGGATCGGGGGCCTGCGCTGGTGGCTGAGGGGCCTGTGCTGCCATCACCATGTCTTCCACGCCTGAGTCATCCCCTGTGGATGAGAGGCAGACCACGTCCGTTATGTGGTCAGATCGTCTCGTGGATGGCAAATTCGAGTCATCCGAGGAAAGGTTCTCGTAAACCAACGTTTTTTCTTGCTTTTCCTCCTTTATCTTCTTACTCTTTCTAACTTTTTCTTTTCTCTTCCTCTTCCTCTTCTTTGAGCTCATCCCCTGTGTAGCGTCTTTGTCTGCGTCTGGGAGTTTGGCAGACCCCTCATCCATTCCCTTCTCTGCCTGGTCAGGGGCTTCAGCTCTTTTCTTGTCCCTTTTCTTCCTCTGTAGTCTGGTCATCATTGGCTTTTTTGATCTCCCCTTGTTCCTGGGTTGCTTTTTCATTTCTTTATCAGTCTCTTTCTGTCCCCTTTCTCCGTCTTCCTGTGTCTGTGAATTGTCTTTTTTTGACACTTCCTCCTCCTCCTTGTCCTCGTCGTTGTCGTCGTTGTTGTCCTCCTCCTCCTCCTCCTCCTCCTCCTCCTCCTCCGCAGCAGCAGCAGCAGCAGCACCATCACCATCACCATCTTCCGAGTCCGACTCTTTTTCTTCAATCCTTTCAGTGTTCTGACACAGAGCGTCGGCGGTGTGAGCCCTCGACTCGAAAGCCTCCTTGAAGTCCAGATCTGCCTCGTAAAACTTCTCAGCTGTTGCATTCGAGTGGCACATCAACCTGCGGACGCTGGACTTCTTGCTAGTGTCCAAAGACCTCCCGATCTACAAAAAGAGAAGACATAAAACAAGTTGAGGAAAAACACTTATTAGCTGGTCAAAACTCGAACCGATTGAATATTAAAAAAATTAAATAAATAAATAAAAAAATAATAAGAATTCTTACGCAGGTGCTGATACTGCTGCGGATCAGATTGAAGGTCGGACTCCCCGGTAGGCCGAAACCTTTCCAGGTGGCCTGGAAGGACTCCAGGAGTACGTTGTAGGGGCCACCATTGGAATTCGAGAAAAAAATCTCAGAGTCGCCGCACTTGAATTTGTGTCGGTGGTAGATGAATCTGCTGAGCCAAAGGTACTCCTCCTTATTCAAAGGAATGAGAGCGCGACCAAACGTTTCCTTCGTCTTGTGCTGTGTGACCTGAGAGAGTGAGAGAGAGAGAGAGAGAGAGACAGAGAGAGAGTGAGAGAGCGAGAAAAGAAATCAATAAAGCAAATAATTACGCACTGTGATATGGATACATTATCTGAAAGATAAAGAGATTAAAATACTTTCTTTGGAACTATTAGCAAGTATGGATCGACTATTTAAAATTATTAGCAAATTGTATCCACTATTTGGAAAACACTGCACGAAACACACCTCCAAACGCACGTGCTTTGCGGATGCAATATGTGAAAGATAAAGAGACTAAAATGCGTTGTTTGTAATTATTAGCAAATTGTATCGACTATTTGGAAAACACTGCAGGAAACGCACCTCCAAACGCACGTGCTTTGCGGATGCAATATGTGAAAGATAAAGAGACTAAAATGCGTTGTTTGTAATTATTAGCAAATTGTAGCGACTATTTGGAAAACACTGCAGGAAACGCACCTCCAAACGCACGTGCTTTGCGGATGCAATATGTGAAAGATAAAGAGACTAAAATGCGTTGTTTGTAATTATTAGCAAATTGTATCCACTATTTGGAAAACACTGCAGGAAACGCACCTCCAAACGCACGTGCTTTGCGGATGCAATATGTGAAAGATAAAGAGACTAAAATGCGTTGTTTGTAATTATTAGCAAATTGTATCCACTATTTGGAAAACACTGCACGAAACGCACCTCCAAACGCACGTGCTTTGCGGATGCAATATGTGAAAGATAAAGAGACTAAAATGCGTTGTTTGTAATTATTAGCAAATTGTATCGACTATTTGGAAAACACTGCAGGAAACGCACCTCCAAACGCACGTGCTTTGCGGATGCAATATGTGAAAGATAAAGAGACTAAAATGCGTTGTTTGTAATTATTAGCAAATTGTAGCGACTATTTGGAAAACACTGCAGGAAACGCACCTCCAAACGCACGTGCTTTGCGGATGCAATATGTGAAAGATAAAGAGACTAAAATGCGTTGTTTGTAATTATTAGCAAATTGTATCCACTATTTGGAAAACACTGCACGAAATACATCTCCAAGTCTGCCAACACAGCACGCTCTTACCCCAATTATACGTCTGCCATTCCTGTCACAGTCTGCCGCCGTCACCTCCTCCACCTTTAGGTTTGCCAGGACCCCCCTCCTGTGGCCCGTCGTACAGACAATGAATCCGGCGATGAGTCCGTAGAAATGATCCAACTTTTTTCTGTTTGGCCGTTTTTCCAGGCGCACTGTAAAGCAGAAGGACATTTTCAACTAGCGTGCCACAACCATCTTCGTCTTATCTGAGTTTTCAAACGCCGGTAACCGAAATACTTACGCAGTGCAGCCGGTATCTCTCTTCGCACCTGCCGGAGGTAGGAGCTGATGTGGGCGGCCTTCACAAGCAAACCTGAAAGTCAGACACAAACCGGATTTCAAGTAAATGATGGTGTCGTGACTGGCGAGATAAAAATAAATAAATAAATAAATGAATAAATAATAACAATAATAATAATAATAATAATAAAATAGTAAGAATAAGAATAAATAAAAAATAAAAACAGATGCGGTTAAACCTACTAGTTTTTTTCATCCTGACAGATTGCCGATGCGTCACAATGTCCTTTTTGCACATTCTTGCAGCAGACTTCAAGATGAAAATAACTCCTCTCAGTAATTTTTGAGGAGCCTTGACCTCCTGGAGTTGTGCCTCCAAGAGGAATTGTAGAAATGCCCTCACGTTGCCAAGAATAATTAGCTGCGTTGTGACAGCATATTTTTTGAGCGTGTCCCGCCATCTGAGTGAGTGAGTGAGAGAGAGTGAGTGAGAGAGAGAGAGAGAGAGAGAGAGAGAGAGAGAGAGACACACACACACACACACACACAGATTAGCACACCTAGTAGATTTGCAACGTGCTACTCTCTCCCTTCCTCTCGGTTACACGTAGTGTTTGATAGACACAAGAAAGTTAAAAAGAGTATTAAAGTATTTACTCAAGCAGCCTCTCAGTGTTTCTCAAAAAACTGAACGTCATCTCCGGTATACTGCGGTCTGCCATGAAGAGCATCCACCGTCGGGCGTGTGCAACCCGCATCCTCGCGTTCTCCTCCTGTCTCCTGTTTCCAGCGGCGATGTTCTTGAACCACAAGTCGAGAATTTTTTCTGTGTGAAAGGGAAAGAGAATTTTATTGTTATAAGGGTTGTTTGGAATTATTAGCAAATTGTATCGATTATTTGGAAAACCTGCACAAAACGCACGTGCGATGTGGATACAATATGTGAAAGATAAAGAGATTAAAATTCGCTTTTTGGAATTATTAGCAAATTGTATCGATTATTTGGAAAACCTGCACCAAACGCACGTGCGATGTGGATACAATATGTGAAAGATAAAGAGATTAAAATTCGCTTTTTGGAATTATTAGCAAATTGTATCGATTATTTGGAAAACCTGCACCAAACGCACGTGCGATGTGGATACAATATGTGAAAGATAAAGAGATTAAAATTCGCTTTTTGGAATTATTAGCAAATTGTATCGATTATTTGGAAAACCTGCACCAAACGCACGTGCGATGTGGATACAATATGGGAAAGATAAAGAGATTAAAATTTGTTTTTTGGAATTATTAGCAAATTGTATCGATTATTTGGAAAACCTGCACCAAACGCACGTGCGATGTGGATACAATATGTGAAAGATAAAGAGATTAAAATTTGTTTTTTGGAATTATTAGCAAATTGTATCGATTATTTGGAAAACCTGCACCAAACGCACGTGCGATGTGGATACAATATGTGAAAGATAAAGAGATTAAAATTTGTTTTTTGGAATTATTAGCAAATTGTATCGATTATTAGGAGAACAACAACAACAACATAAACAACAAGAATATCTTATATGCGAGTAATACAAAAATGTAAATACCATAGCGAGGTAGCTTGGTCGGGTCGCTCACAATTTTTCTCCTCTCGAATTTTTTACGCGCAGAACTCCCTGGAGTCTGAGGGTTGTACTCCAGCATCTTCTTTGGCGTGGTGGACGAAGAGGACGACGACTGCTGCTGGTGAGGGGTGGACGGCGACTGCAGGTGCTGCGGGGTGGACGACTGCTGCGGGTGCTGCGGGGTGGACGACTGCTGCTGCTGCGGGGTGGACGACTGCTGCGGGGTGGACGACTGCTGCTGCTGCGGGGTGGACGACTGCTGCGGGTGCTGCGGGGTGGAGGACTGCTGCTGCTGATCATGATGATGAAGAGAAGGGGTGGACAACTCCTCCTCCTCCTCCTGCTGCTGCTGCTGCTGCTGGGTGGACTCCTGCTGCTCCCGAGAAGGAGTCGATGATGTCATCCAAGTATTCGTGTCGCTCCTCAGCCGGTGAATTCTTACCCTGAGACCGACGCAGCCGTTACAGTTTTTCCGTAGAGGTAAGGCATGACCACAGGAAGAGAGAGTGCTGGTGCTGGCGCTGTGGCTGGTGCTGGTGCTGGCGCTGGCACTGGCGCTGGCGCTGCTGCTGCTGCTGGGGCTGGCGGTGGCATCTCCAACTCCATCCTCATCTCCATCCTCATCTCCATCTCCATCCTCATCTCCATCTCCATCTCCATCACTGCTCGACGTCAGCTTCTCCTGGTCCAGGGTGGTCATCATCGCTGGCAGGGGATTGGACTTCCTCAGCCTCCTCAGGGCTTTCAATTTGGCACTCCGTTTGGCGATCCTCAGAATATTTTTCTGAGTCTCTTTCTGTAATATGGCAAGAAAGCACATTGAAGGTTAAATCTCAGCACGACACGTGTACGCCAATAGCACATGTTGATATTGTGTATTTTAAATCAAGGCGGACAGAGGAACTAACCTTCAGCCCGCCGTGCATATTCTCCACATGCTTGTCCAGCCGGGATAGCTTTTTGCGTTTGCATATGGGACATGTTAGCCTGCCGTTATGGCTGGAAATAAGAGAAGAAAAGAAAAAAAAAGAAAAGAAAAAAATGACAATTCAAAATTAACAATAATAAACGCGACACCATTAAGGAAACAAAAGCGGAGGTGTGAGACGCGATTCATCAGAGCCACCGAACGGTACTTACGTCGCCGAAGCGTAGCCGAGGAGCAGCTTCAATTCTATGGAGTTTCCAATCTGGTGGTACTTGACCAGATGCTGGCGAACAGCAACATAGGGCACCGCACAGACTGGACACGGGACTGGACTCCGTGGCATCTTTTTCTCTGGTGAAGACAAGCAGACAGACGTTATTAGTCTATTAGTTTATTAGTCCGTTATCGTTACTCATTACCCCCCCCCCCCCCACACACACACACACACACACACACTCACCACCGAGGCGGACGCGCGATATTAATGATATTCAGTATTTTGAAGACCTAGTCATTATTACACCCAAATTGCAAGCCTTAGTAATACATAACCACTTTCTGGAATAATTTAGTAGAAATTAGGCTGAATTTGGAAGCCTTGGTAATAAATATTCACTTTCTGGAATCAATTAGTAGAAATGAGGCTGAATTTGGAAGCCTTGTAATAAATATTCACTTTCTGAAATCAATTAGTAAAAATTAGGCTGAATTTGGAAGCCTTGGTAAGAAATATTCACTTTCTGGAATCAATTAGTAGAAATTAGGCTGAATTTGGAAGTCTTAGTGAGAAATATTCACTTTCTGGAATCAATTAGTAGAAATTAGGCTGAATTTGGAAGCCTTGGTAAGAAATATTCACTTTCTGGAATCAATTAGTAGAAATTAGGCTGAATTTGGAAGTCTTAGTGAGAAATATTCACTTTCTGGATGTTATTTAGTGAATCTCATTGCAAATATGGAAGCATTAGTAGCGTTAGATGATGACTTGAAATTGGTCTTACCTCAGTGTTGCATCCAACAAGTGCATCTAAATGGATGCACTTGATGGAAGGGCTATTTAAAGCCTTTCATTGGCTCGCTCTCGGCCAATCAGAGCATGGACATAATTTAGGATAGAGGTTCACTTATATGGAATACGTGCCATGCTTGTCTTGATATATGTCTGTCTTGACATATATGACATCATTCAATTACAGAGTATTTATTAGTTATGATTTAAGTATGTATATATATATATATATATATATATATACATATATGTATATATGTGTGTATATATATATATATATATATATATATATATATATATATATATATATATATACATAAATATGTATTGGTGTATATATGTATATAAACGCGTCAGCTGCTCTAGCCGGACCCCTGAGCTCCAGAGGCCTTGGAAGTGAGCGCTCAATCCGCTCCAAATGACCCCCAGGACCCTCTGAGATGGCCTCCTGGAAGCTGAGCTCCAGGGACCGGGGAGCTCGGCACCAACAAGCCCGGCCGTGGACCTCCAGAGGCTGGGCACGTCGGCTGCTCTAGCCGGGCCCCTGAGCTCCAGAGGCCTTGGAAGTGAGCGCTCAATCCGCTCCAAATGACCCCCAGGACCCTCTGAGATGGCCTCCTGGAAGCTAAGCTCCAGGGACCGGGGAGCTCGGCACCAACAAGCCCGGCCGTGGACCTCCAGAGGCTGGGCACGTCAGCTCCAGAGGCTGGGCACGTCGGCTGCTCCAGCCGGGCCCCTGAGCTCCAGAGGCCTTGGAAGTGAGCGCTCAATCCGCTCCAAATGACCCCCAGGACCCTCTGAGACGGCCTCCTGGAAGCTAAGCTCCAGGGACCGGGGAGCTCGGCACCAACAAGCCCGCCCGTGGACCTCCAGAGGCTGGGCACGTCAGCTCCAGAGGCTGGGCACGTCGGCTGCTCCAGCCGGGCCCCTGAGCTCCAGAGGCCTTGGAAGTGAGCGCTCAATCCGCTCCAAATGACCCCCAGGACCCTCTGAGATGGCCTCCTGGAAGCTAAGCTCCAGGGACCGGGGAGCTCGGCACCAACAAGCCCGCCCGTGGACCTCCAGAGGCTGGGCACGTCGGCTGCTCTAGCCTGGCCCCTGAGCTCCAGAGACCTTGGAAGTGAGCGCTCAATCCGCTCCAAATGACCCCCAGGACCCTCTGAGATGGCCTCCTGGAAGCTCAGCTCCAGGGACCGGGGAGGTCGGCACCAACAAGCCCGGCCGTGGACCTCCATAGGCTGGGCACGTCGGCTGCTCTAGCCGGGCCCCTGAGCTCCAGAGGCCTTGGAAGTGAGCGCTCAATCCGCTCCAAATGACCCCCAGGACCCTCTGAGATGGCCTCCTGGAAGCTGAGCTCCAGGGACCGGGGAGCTCGGCACCAACAAGCCCGGCCGTGGACCTCCAGAGGCTGGGCACGTCGGCTGCTCTAGCCGGGCCCCTGAGCTCCAGAGGCCTTGGAAGTGAGCGCTCAATCCGCTCCAAATGACCCCCAGGACCCTCTGAGATGGCCTCCTGGAAGCTAAGCTCCAGGGACCGGGGAGCTCGGCACCAACAAGCCCGGCCGTGGACCTCCAGAGGCTGGGCACGTCAGCTCCAGAGGCTGGGCACGTCGGCTGCTCCAGCCGGGCCCCTGAGCTCCAGAGGCCTTGGAAGTGAGCGCTCAATCCGCTCCAAATGACCCCCAGGACCCTCTGAGACGGCCTCCTGGAAGCTAAGCTCCAGGGACCGGGGAGCTCGGCACCAACAAGCCCGGCCGTGGACCTCCAGAGGCTGGGCACGTCGGCTGCTCTAGCCGGGCCCCTGAGCTCCAGAGGCCTTGGAAGTGAGCGCTCAATCCGCTCCAAATGACCCCCAGGACCCTCTGAGATGGCCTCCTGGAAGCTAAGCTCCAGGGACCGGGGAGCTCGGCACCAACAAGCCCGCCCGTGGACCTCCATAGGCTGGGCACGTCAGCTCCAGAGGCTGGGCACGTCGGCTGCTCCAGCCGGGCCCCTGAGCTCCAGAGGCCTTGGAAGTGAGCGCTCAATCCGCTCCAAATGACCCCCAGGACCCTCTGAGATGGCCTCCTGGAAGCTAAGCTCCAGGGACCGGGGAGCTCGGCACCAACAAGCCCGCCCGTGGACCTCCAGAGGCTGGGCACGTCGGCTGCTCTAGCCTGGCCCCTGAGCTCCAGAGACCTTGGAAG
Source organism: Pagrus pagrus (assembly GCF_965226575.1). Classification (NCBI taxonomy): domain Eukaryota; kingdom Metazoa; phylum Chordata; class Actinopteri; order Spariformes; family Sparidae; genus Pagrus; species Pagrus pagrus. Next base: position 59,223 of record NW_028175342.1, read on the forward strand.
TGAGCGCTCAATCCGCTCCAAATGACCCCCAGGACCCTCTGAGATGGCCTCCTGGAAGCTCAGCTCCAGAGACCGGGGAGGTCGGCACCAACAAGCCCGGCCGTGGACCTCCAGAGGCTGGGCACGTCCGCTGCTCCAGCCTGGCCCCTGAGCTCCAGAGACCTTGGAAGTGAGCGCTCAATCCGCTCCAAATGACCCCCAGGACCCTCTGAGGTGGCCTCCTGGAAGCTCAGCTCCAGGGACCGGGGGGGGGGCGGCACCAACAAGCCCGGCCGTGGACCTCCAGAGGCGGGCACGACGGCTCCAGAAGTCTCCCTGTGGAGAGCCAGAGATGGACTCTCCAGGAACCTTGCGCCCCAGCCGGACCTGCGTACCCACACTTAAGCACACCTCCTGGGATGAAGCCAATAGCCGCACCCGCTGGAAGCTCGCGCCCCTGGTACTCCGTTTCAGCTTTCGTGCCCCTGGTATTCCATTTTGGACTTAGCCGAAATATGACTAAGTCCACACTGGAGTACCAGGGGCGCAGGGAAAATTTGGAAGTGTTAGTGATTAGGATTTTATTTTTGTAATTTAAGATGGAGTACCAGGGGCGCAGAAAAATTTGGAGGTGTTAGTTATTATGATTTCATTTTTGGAATCGGTACAGGTTGGACACATTATAACACCAAAACAGCACAAATGCCAATCAACGCACTCATCTATATCATAAATGTATTAATTGAAATGTGTATTTTGTATAGAGAAGCCTTTTTTAATATTTATCATTTTCTATTTCTTATTACTCAGACGCACATGAGCTAAAAAGAAACACACCATGACACTGGAAACCAGCAAAGCAAAGCAAGAATAAGACCAGAGCCTACCCGAATATTTAGACTGTGACCACGGGAAATACGGCGGTGCTTCGGCCGGCCGATCCAAGATGCGGAGACCCCCGCGCTGGATCGTCTTCTTTGTCAATCCGACGAGGGTTTTTGGAAGTATTAGTGATCGGGATTTTATGTTTGTCATTTAAACTGGAGTACCAGGGGTGCAGGGAAAATTTGGAAGTGTTAGTGATTAGGATTTTATTTTTGTAATTTAAAATGGAGTACCAGGGGCGCAGAAAAATTTGGACGTGTTAGTGATTAGGATTTTACGTTTGTAATTAAAACTGGAGTACCAAGGGTGGGGAGGTCGGCACCCGCAAGCCCGGCCGTGGACCTCCAGAGGCTGGGCACGTCGGCTGCTCCAGCCGGGCCCCTGAGCTCCAGAGGCCTTGGAAGTGAGCGCTCAATCCGCTCCAAATGACCCCCAGGACCCTCTGAGATGGCCTCCTGGAAGCTAAGCTCCAGGGACCGGGGAGCTCGGCACCAACAAGCCCGGCCGTGGACCTCCATAGGCTGGGCACGTCAGCTCCAGAGGCTGGGCACGTCGGCTGCTCCAGCCGGGCCCCTGAGCTCCAGAGGCCTTGGAAGTGAGCGCTCAATCCGCTCCAAATGACCCCCAGGACCCTCTGAGATGGCCTCCTGGAAGCTAAGCTCCAGGGACCGGGGAGCTCGGCACCAACAAGCCCGGCCGTGGACCTCCATAGGCTGGGCACGTCAGCTCCAGAGGCTGGGCACGTCGGCTGCTCCAGCCGGGCCCCTGAGCTCCAGAGGCCTTGGAAGTGAGCGCTCAATCCGCTCCAAATGACCCCCAGGACCCTCTGAGATGGCCTCCTGGAAGCTAAGCTCCAGGGACCGGGGAGCTCGGCACCAACAAGCCCGGCCGTGGACCTCCATAGGCTGGGCACGTCAGCTCCAGAGGCTGGGCACGTCGGCTGCTCCAGCCGGGCCCCTGAGCTCCAGAGGCCTTGGAAGTGAGCGCTCAATCCGCTCCAAATGACCCCCAGGACCCTCTGAGACGGCCTCCTGGAAGCTAAGCTCCAGGGACCGGGGAGCTCGGCACCAACAAGCCCGGCCGTGGACCTCCAGAGGCTGGGCATGTCGGCTGCTCTAGCCGGGCCCCTGAGCTCCAGAGGCCTTGGAAGTGAGCGCTCAATCCGCTCCAAATGACCCCCAGGACCCTCTGAGATGGCCTCCTGGAAGCTAAGCTCCAGGGACCGGGGAGCTCGGCACCAACAAGCCCGCCCGTGGACCTCCAGAGGCTGGGCACGTCAGCTCCAGAGGCTGGGCACGTCGGCTGCTCCAGCCGGGCCCCTGAGCTCCAGAGGCCTTGGAAGTGAGCGCTCAATCCGCTCCAAATGACCCCCAGGACCCTCTGAGATGGCCTCCTGGAAGCTAAGCTCCAGGGACCGGGGAGCTCGGCACCAACAAGCCCGCCCGTGGACCTCCAGAGGCTGGGCACGTCGGCTGCTCTAGCCTGGCCCCTGAGCTCCAGAGACCTTGGAAGTGAGCGCTCAATCCGCTCCAAATGACCCCCAGGACCCTCTGAGATGGCCTCCTGGAAGTTCAGCTCCAGAGACCGGGGAGGTCGGCACCAACAAGCCCGGCCGTGGACCTCCAGAGGCTGGGCACGTCCGCTGCTCCAGCCTGGCCCCTGAGCTCCAGAGACCTTGGAAGTGAGCGCTCAATCCGCTCCAAATGACCCCCAGGACCCTCTGAGGTGGCCTCCTGGAAGCTCAGCTCCAGGGACCGGGGGGGGGGCGGCACCAACAAGCCCGGCCGTGGACCTCCAGAGGCGGGCACGACGGCTCCAGAAGTCTCCCTGTGGAGAGCCAGAGATGGACTCTCCAGGAACCTTGCGCCCCAGCCGGACCTGCGTACCCACACTTAAGCACACCTCCTGGGATGAAGCCAATAGCCGCACCCGCTGGAAGCTCGCGCCCCTGGTACTCCGTTTCAGCTTTCGTGCCCCTGGTATTCCATTTTGGACTTAGCCGAAATATGACTAAGTCCACACTGGAGTACCAGGGGCGCAGGGAAAATTTGGAAGTGTTAGTGATTAGGATTTTATTTTTGTAATTTAAGATGGAGTACCAGGGGCGCAGAAAAATTTGGAGGTGTTAGTTATTATGATTTCATTTTTGGAATCGGTACAGGTTGGACACATTATAACACCAAAACAGCACAAATGCCAATCAACGCACTCATCTATATCATAAATGTATTAATTGAAATGTGTATTTTGTATAGAGAAGCCTTTTTTAATATTTATCATTTTCTATTTCTTATTACTCAGACGCACATGAGCTAAAAAGAAACACACCATGACACTGGAAACCAGCAAAGCAAAGCAAGAATAAGACCAGAGCCTACCCGAATATTTAGACTGTGACCACGGGAAATACGGCGGTGCTTCGGCCGGCCGATCCAAGATGCGGAGACCCCCGCGCTGGATCGTCTTCTTTGTCAATCCGACGAGGGTTTTTGGAAGTATTAGTGATCGGGATTTTATGTTTGTCATTTAAACTGGAGTACCAGGGGTGCAGGGAAAATTTGGAAGTGTTAGTGATTAGGATTTTATTTTTGTAATTTAAAATGGAGTACCAGGGGCGCAGAAAAATTTGGACGTGTTAGTGATTAGGATTTTACGTTTGTAATTAAAACTGGAGTACCAAGGGTGGGGAGGTCGGCACCCGCAAGCCCGGCCGTGGACCTCCAGAGGCTGGGCACGTCGGCTGCTCCAGCCGGGCCCCTGAGCTCCAGAGGCCTTGGAAGTGAGCGCTCAATCCGCTCCAAATGACCCCCAGGACCCTCTGAGATGGCCTCCTGGAAGCTAAGCTCCAGGGACCGGGGAGCTCGGCACCAACAAGCCCGGCCGTGGACCTCCATAGGCTGGGCACGTCAGCTCCAGAGGCTGGGCACGTCGGCTGCTCCAGCCGGGCCCCTGAGCTCCAGAGGCCTTGGAAGTGAGCGCTCAATCCGCTCCAAATGACCCCCAGGACCCTCTGAGATGGCCTCCTGGAAGCTAAGCTCCAGGGACCGGGGAGCTCGGCACCAACAAGCCCGGCCGTGGACCTCCATAGGCTGGGCACGTCAGCTCCAGAGGCTGGGCACGTCGGCTGCTCCAGCCGGGCCCCTGAGCTCCAGAGGCCTTGGAAGTGAGCGCTCAATCCGCTCCAAATGACCCCCAGGACCCTCTGAGACGGCCTCCTGGAAGCTAAGCTCCAGGGACCGGGGAGCTCGGCACCAACAAGCCCGGCCGTGGACCTCCAGAGGCTGGGCATGTCGGCTGCTCTAGCCGGGCCCCTGAGCTCCAGAGGCCTTGGAAGTGAGCGCTCAATCCGCTCCAAATGACCCCCAGGACCCTCTGAGATGGCCTCCTGGAAGCTAAGCTCCAGGGACCGGGGAGCTCGGCACCAACAAGCCCGCCCGTGGACCTCCAGAGGCTGGGCACGTCAGCTCCAGAGGCTGGGCACGTCGGCTGCTCCAGCCGGGCCCCTGAGCTCCAGAGGCCTTGGAAGTGAGCGCTCAATCCGCTCCAAATGACCCCCAGGACCCTCTGAGATGGCCTCCTGGAAGCTAAGCTCCAGGGACCGGGGAGCTCGGCACCAACAAGCCCGCCCGTGGACCTCCAGAGGCTGGGCACGTCGGCTGCTCTAGCCTGGCCCCTGAGCTCCAGAGACCTTGGAAGTGAGCGCTCAATCCGCTCCAAATGACCCCCAGGACCCTCTGAGATGGCCTCCTGGAAGCTCAGCTCCAGGGACCGGGGAGGTCGGCACCAACAAGCCCGGCCGTGGACCTCCATAGGCTGGGCACGTCGGCTGCTCTAGCCGGGCCCCTGAGCTCCAGAGGCCTTGGAAGTGAGCGCTCAATCCGCTCCAAATGACCCCCAGGACCCTCTGAGATGGCCTCCTGGAAGCTGAGCTCCAGGGACCGGGGAGCTCGGCACCAACAAGCCCGGCCGTGGACCTCCAGAGGCTGGGCACGTCGGCTGCTCTAGCCGGGCCCCTGAGCTCCAGAGGCCTTGGAAGTGAGCGCTCAATCCGCTCCAAATGACCCCCAGGACCCTCTGAGATGGCCTCCTGGAAGCTAAGCTCCAGGGACCGGGGAGCTCGGCACCAACAAGCCCGGCCGTGGACCTCCAGAGGCTGGGCACGTCAGCTCCAGAGGCTGGGCACGTCGGCTGCTCCAGCCGGGCCCCTGAGCTCCAGAGGCCTTGGAAGTGAGCGCTCAATCCGCTCCAAATGACCCCCAGGACCCTCTGAGACGGCCTCCTGGAAGCTAAGCTCCAGGGACCGGGGAGCTCGGCACCAACAAGCCCGGCCGTGGACCTCCAGAGGCTGGGCACGTCGGCTGCTCTAGCCGGGCCCCTGAGCTCCAGAGGCCTTGGAAGTGAGCGCTCAATCCGCTCCAAATGACCCCCAGGACCCTCTGAGATGGCCTCCTGGAAGCTAAGCTCCAGGGACCGGGGAGCTCGGCACCAACAAGCCCGCCCGTGGACCTCCATAGGCTGGGCACGTCAGCTCCAGAGGCTGGGCACGTCGGCTGCTCCAGCCGGGCCCCTGAGCTCCAGAGGCCTTGGAAGTGAGCGCTCAATCCGCTCCAAATGACCCCCAGGACCCTCTGAGATGGCCTCCTGGAAGCTAAGCTCCAGGGACCGGGGAGCTCGGCACCAACAAGCCCGCCCGTGGACCTCCAGAGGCTGGGCACGTCGGCTGCTCTAGCCTGGCCCCTGAGCTCCAGAGACCTTGGAAGTGAGCGCTCAATCCGCTCCAAATGACCCCCAGGACCCTCTGAGATGGCCTCCTGGAAGCTCAGCTCCAGAGACCGGGGAGGTCGGCACCAACAAGCCCGGCCGTGGACCTCCAGAGGCTGGGCACGTCCGCTGCTCCAGCCTGGCCCCTGAGCTCCAGAGACCTTGGAAGTGAGCGCTCAATCCGCTCCAAATGACCCCCAGGACCCTCTGAGGTGGCCTCCTGGAAGCTCAGCTCCAGGGACCGGGGGGGGGGCGGCACCAACAAGCCCGGCCGTGGACCTCCAGAGGCGGGCACGACGGCTCCAGAAGTCTCCCTGTGGAGAGCCAGAGATGGACTCTCCAGGAACCTTGCGCCCCAGCCGGACCTGCGTACCCACACTTAAGCACACCTCCTGGGATGAAGCCAATAGCCGCACCCGCTGGAAGCTCGCGCCCCTGGTACTCCGTTTCAGCTTTCGTGCCCCTGGTATTCCATTTTGGACTTAGCCGAAATATGACTAAGTCCACACTGGAGTACCAGGGGCGCAGGGAAAATTTGGAAGTGTTAGTGATTAGGATTTTATTTTTGTAATTTAAGATGGAGTACCAGGGGCGCAGAAAAATTTGGAGGTGTTAGTTATTATGATTTCATTTTTGGAATCGGTACAGGTTGGACACATTATAACACCAAAACAGCACAAATGCCAATCAACGCACTCATCTATATCATAAATGTATTAATTGAAATGTGTATTTTGTATAGAGAAGCCTTTTTTAATATTTATCATTTTCTATTTCTTATTACTCAGACGCACATGAGCTAAAAAGAAACACACCATGACACTGGAAACCAGCAAAGCAAAGCAAGAATAAGACCAGAGCCTACCCGAATATTTAGACTGTGACCACGGGAAATACGGCGGTGCTTCGGCCGGCCGATCCAAGATGCGGAGACCCCCGCGCTGGATCGTCTTCTTTGTCAATCCGACGAGGGTTTTTGGAAGTATTAGTGATCGGGATTTTATGTTTGTCATTTAAACTGGAGTACCAGGGGTGCAGGGAAAATTTGGAAGTGTTAGTGATTAGGATTTTATTTTTGTAATTTAAAATGGAGTACCAGGGGCGCAGAAAAATTTGGACGTGTTAGTGATTAGGATTTTACGTTTGTAATTAAAACTGGAGTACCAAGGGTGGGGAGGTCGGCACCCGCAAGCCCGGCCGTGGACCTCCAGAGGCTGGGCACGTCGGCTGCTCCAGCCGGGCCCCTGAGCTCCAGAGGCCTTGGAAGTGAGCGCTCAATCCGCTCCAAATGACCCCCAGGACCCTCTGAGATGGCCTCCTGGAAGCTAAGCTCCAGGGACCGGGGAGCTCGGCACCAACAAGCCCGGCCGTGGACCTCCATAGGCTGGGCACGTCAGCTCCAGAGGCTGGGCACGTCGGCTGCTCCAGCCGGGCCCCTGAGCTCCAGAGGCCTTGGAAGTGAGCGCTCAATCCGCTCCAAATGACCCCCAGGACCCTCTGAGACGGCCTCCTGGAAGCTAAGCTCCAGGGACCGGGGAGCTCGGCACCAACAAGCCCGGCCGTGGACCTCCAGAGGCTGGGCACGTCCGCTGCTCCAGCCTGGCCCCTGAGCTCCAGAGACCTTGGAAGTGAGCGCTCAATCCGCTCCAAATGACCCCCAGGACCCTCTGAGATGGCCTCCTGGAAGCTAAGCTCCAGGGACCGGGGAGCTCGGCACCAACAAGCCCGCCCGTGGACCTCCAGAGGCTGGGCACGTCGGCTGCTCTAGCCTGGCCCCTGAGCTCCAGAGGCCTTGGAAGTGAGCGCTCAATCCGCTCCAAATGACCCCCAGGACCCTCTGAGACGGCCTCCTGGAAGCTAAGCTCCAGGGACCGGGGAGCTCGGCACCAACAAGCCCGGCCGTGGACCTCCAGAGGCTGGGCACGTCGGCTGCTCTAGCCGGGCCCCTGAGCTCCAGAGGCCTTGGAAGTGAGCGCTCAATCCGCTCCAAATGACCCCCAGGACCCTCTGAGATGGCCTCCTGGAAGCTCAGCTCCAGGGACCGGGGAGGTCGGCACCAACAAGCCCAGCCGTGGACCTCCATAGGCTGGGCACGTCGGCTGCTCTAGCCGGGCCCCTGAGCTCCAGAGGCCTTGGAAGTGAGCGCTCAATCCGCTCCAAATGACCCCCAGGACCCTCTGAGATGGCCTCCTGGAAGCTAAGCTCCAGGGACCGGGGAGCTCGGCACCAACAAGCCCGGCCGTGGACCTCCAGAGGCGGGCACGACGGCTCCAGAAGTCTCCCTGTGGAGAGCCAGAGATGGACTCTCCAGGAACCTTGCGCCCCAGCCGGACCTGCGTACCCACACTTAAGCACACCTCCTGGGATGAAGCCAATAGCCGCACCCGCTGGAAGCTCGCGCCCCTGGTACTCCGTTTCAGCTTTCGTGCCCCTGGTATTCCATTTTGGACTTAGCCGAAATATGACTAAGTCCACACTGGAGTACCAGGGGCGCAGGGAAAATTTGGAAGTGTTAGTGATTAGGATTTTATTTTTGTAATTTAAGATGGAGTACCAGGGGCGCAGAAAAATTTGGAGGTGTTAGTTATTATGATTTCATCTTTGGAATCGGTACAGGTTGGACACATTATAACACCAAAACAGCACAAATGCCAATCAACGCACTCATCTATATCATAAATGTATTAATTGAAATGTGTATTTTGTATAGAGAAGCCTTTTTTAATATTTATCATTTTCTATTTCCAATTACTCAGACACACATGAGCTAAAAAGAAACACACCATGACACTGGAAACCAGCAAAGCAAAGCAAGGATAAGACCAGGGCCTACCCGAATATTTAGACAGTGACCACGGGAAAAACGGCGGTGCTTCGGCCGGCCGATCCAAGATGCGGAGACCCCCGCGCTGGATCGTCTTCTTTGTCAATCCGACGAGGGTTTTTGGAAGTAACAGTGATTGGGATTTTATGTTTGTCATTTAAACTGGAGTACCAGGGGTGCAGGGAAAATTTGGAAGTGTTAGTGATTAGGATTTTATTTTTGTAATTTAAAATGGAGTACCAGGGGCGCAGAAAAATTTGGAGCTGTTAGTTATTATGATTTCATTTTTGGAATCGGTACAGGTTGGACACATTATAACACCAAAACAGCACAAATGCCAATCAACGCACTCATCTATATCATAAATGTATTAATTGAAATGTGTATTTTGTATAGAGAAGCCTTTTTTAATATTTATCATTTTCTATTTCTTATTACTCAGACGCACATGAGCTAAAAAGAAACACACCATGACACTGGAAACCAGCAAAGCAAAGCAAGAATAAGACCAGAGCCTACCCGAATATTTAGACTGTGACCACGGGAAATACGGCGGTGCTTCGGCCGGCCGATCCAAGATGCGGAGACCCCCGCGCTGGATCGTCTTCTTTGTCAATCCGACGAGGGTTTTTGGAAGTATTAGTGATCGGGATTTTATGTTTGTCATTTAAACTGGAGTACCAGGGGTGCAGGGAAAATTTGGAAGTGTTAGTGATTAGGATTTTATTTTTGTAATTTAAAATGGAGTACCAGGGGCGCAGAAAAATTTGGACGTGTTAGTGATTAGGATTTTACGTTTGTAATTTAAGATGGAGTACCAGGGGCGCAGAAAAATTTGGACGTGTTAGTGATTATGATTTCATTTTTGGAATCAGTACAGGTTGGACACATTATAACACCAAAACAGCACAAATGCGAATCAACACACTCATCTATATCATAAATGTATTAATTGAAATGTGTATTTTGTATAGAGAAGCCTTTTTTAATATTCATCATTTTCTATTTCTTATTACTCAGACACTCATGAGCTAAAAAGAAACACACCATGACACTGGAAACCAGCAAAGCAAAGCAAGACTAAGACCAGAGCCGACCCGAATATTTGGGTCATAATCACGACGGAACGGCCGGCCGATCGCGGTCGAAGGTGGCACCACACCGCACCGCACCGTGGCGGAGTCCGCGGGGGTCCAGCCGACAGACAGGTGTGTCAGGTAAGCCAAGATGCGGAGAACCCCGCCCTGGAATCGTGTTTTTTGTCAATCGGACAAGGATTTCTGGAAGTATCAGTGATTAGGATTTTATGTTTGTAATTTAAGATGGAGTACCAGGGGCGCAGGGAAAATTTGGACGTGTTAGTGATTAGGATTTTATGTTTGTAATTTAAGATGGAGTACCAGGGGCGCAGAAAAATTTGGACGTGTTAGTGATTAGGATTTTATGTTTGTAATTTAAGATGGAGTAACAGGGGCGCAGAAAAATTTGGACGTGTTAGTGATTAGGATTTTATGTTTGTAATTTAAGATGGAGTAACGGGCGCAGAAAAATTTGGACGTGTTAGTGATTAGGATTTTATGTTTGTAATTTAAGATGGAGTAACAGGGGCGCAGAAAAATTTGGACGTGTTAGTGATTAGGATTTTATGTTTGTCATTTAAACTGGAGTACCAGGGGCGCAGAAAAATTTGGACGTGTTAGTGATTAGGATTTTATGTTTGTCATTTAAACTGGAGTACCAGGGGCGCAGAAAAATTTGGACGTGTTAGTGATTAGGATTTTATGTTTGTCATTTAAACTGGAGTACCAGGGGCGCAGAAAAATTTGGACGTGTTAGTGATTAGGATTTTACGTTTGTAATTTAAGATAGTAACAGGGGTGCAGAAAAATTTGGACGTGTTAGTGATCAGGATTTTATGTTTGTCATTTAAACTGGAGTACCAGGGGCGCAGAAAAATTTGGACGTGTTAGTGATTAGGATTTTATTTTTGTAATTTAAACTGGAGTACCAAGGGCGCGGGTAACTTGGAAGCATTAGAGGGTAGGATATCAGTTTTATTTGGATGTGTTAGAGATTAGGATATCATGTGTGGAATCTGTGGACTTTATACACATTATAACAGGATAAAGGCACAAATATGCACCAACACAATCATCATTATCATAACTTTATTAATTAAAATGTGTACTTTGTATAGAGAAACTTTTTTAATATTCATTATTATTTATTTTTTATTACTCAGACACACATGAGCTGAAAAGAAACAAAAAAAAAGTAAGCGCCCATCTCCATGTGCCACAGCTCACCCTGAAGCCACGTTTCGTGACTTGTACAGCAACTATTTCTGTACGTTCCTCTGAATTCACAGGAACAGGAACTTCATTATTTTTAAAACGGAACAACAAATAACAAACTTTTTAATGAACTGCATTAAAGCAAAAACAATGTCGACAACAGTCGAATGCCCTCAATGCTCCCACTTCTTGTTGTCCACAGAAAAACTCCCCGGGGGCTTGGAGTCTAACCCCTTGGGGACTGCGTCCGGAACCATGTTGAGCGGCTTGGGGTTCTGGCTTGAAGGGGGGGTGTTTCCCTCCTCGTCGCTGGCTGCCCCCGGAACGAAGGTGAGGTTTACGCCTATCTGGAGCATCTTTTTGTCCTAAAAAATCAAAAAGTCAAGCGTTACCATTTAGTGTAACTGGAGTGTATTCACACAGCGACAACCTGCTCATCAACGGAAAGCTAACCCATTCAAACACACACACACACACACACACACTGACACTTACCTGAGGTGTCCCAGGGCGATCAGCCTCCTGCTCCTTGCTTGTTTTTTCCCCAGGGGCACCGGAGTCCACGGGTGGCTGGCTGGCGGCGCGGGCGTAGTTGTTGTTGTTGTCACACTGCTACAGTCAAATGTGTGATAAATGTTGAAAAAAAACACATTACGGTTTGATGATATCATCTTCAAGAGGTTAAAAAAATCTGTTGATAACTGTGTTAAAACTTACCATTGTCACTTCCTCGCAAAAGTTCTTGAATGGTTGAAGATACATGTGGGAATAGAGAAAGTAATGTTAGCATAGCTTGGGCTAAAATTGCAGACACTTGTCACATCAATACAGCTACGCTAAATGGATTCCAAAGCTTGCATCCAAATCCATAAATGGATTCCAAAAGGTGCATACAATTCCTAAATCGATTCCTCGTTTCGCATCCGGCCTGTGATTGGTCGGTTTTCCCTTTAACCCTCCCACTCCAAACGGTGCATCGAAATCCCTAAACTCACCCAAGAATGTGATTTCCAAGTTGGGTATTCCCTCTAATGTACCAATTTGGAAGGAAAGTCCTTCTGACAAGTTGGGAATTCCGGCCCATTCTACGAGTTCCAGAAGTGCGACAGAAGCCCTAGTCCTTAACCCTAACCCTAACCCTAACCCCTAACCCTAACCCTAACCCCCCTAACCCTAACACTACATTTTTAGTTGAACGTATGGCATTTCTGGAAAATCTTGAATCCAAATTCTCTTTTTTCAGAATTGTTTAATTTCGACGTGGAGTATGCAAATTCTTAGCCCTTCGGGGGTTCTGCAGTACGCATTTACCTACTTCCATCGCATTTGGTACCCTCGTTTTATTCGTCACGGTTTGTGAATAAAAAATTCCCAAAACTGGTATCTTTTGTCTGTTCCACCTCTACTGTTTAGTAATTATATTCACTATTTGGAATCACAAACTTGTAATCTGTTTAGTAATTATATTCACCATTTGGAATCACAAACTTGTAATCTGTTTAGTAATCATATTCACTATTTGGAATCACAAACTTGGAACCTGTTTAGTAATTATATTCACCATTTGGAATCACAAACTTGTAATCTGTTTAGTAATCATATTCATTATTTGGAATCACAAACTTGGAACCTGTTTAGTAATTATATTCACCATTTGGAATCACAAACTTGTAATCTGTTTAGTAATCATATTCATTATTTGGAATCACAAACTTGGAACCTGTTTAGTAATTATATTCACTATTTGGAATCACAAACTTGGAATGTAATTACTAACTAAATTCCAAGTTTGTGATTCCAAAAATAGAATATAATTACTAACTATATTCCAAGTTTGTGATTCCAAATTGCATATATTATTAATAAACAAATTCCAAGTTTGTGATTCCAAAAATAGAATATAATTACTAAACAAATTCCAAGTTTGTGATTCCAAATTGTATATATTATTAATAAACAAATTCCAAGTTTGTGATTCCAAAAATAGAATATAATTACTAAACAAATTCCAAGTTTGTGATTCCAAATTGTATATATTATTAATAAACATATTCCAAGTTTGTGATTCCAAAAATAGAATATAACTACTAACTGAATTCCAAGTTTGTGATTCCAAATTGTATATATTATTAATAAACAAATTCCAAGTTTGTGATTCCAAAAATGGAATATAATTACTAAACAAATTCCAAGTTTGTGATTCCAAATTGTATATATTATTAATAAACAAATTCCAAGTTTGTGATTCCAAAAATAGAATATAATTACTAACTATATTCCAAGTTTGTGATTCCAAATTGTATATATTATTAATAAACAAATTCCAAGTTTGTGATTCCAAAAATAGAATATAATTACCAAACAAATTCCAAGTTTGTGATTCCAAAAATAGAATATAATTACTAACTATATTCCAAGTTTGTGATTCCAAATTGTATATATTATTAATAAACAAATTCCAAGTTTGTGATTCCAAAAATAGAATATAATTACTAAACAAATTCCAAGTTTGTGATTCCAAAAATAGAATATAATTACTAACTATATTCCAAGTTTGTGATTCCAAATTGTATATATTATTAATAAACAAATTCCAAGTTTGTGATTCCAAAAATAGAATATAATTACCAAACAAATTCCAAGTTTGTGATTCCAAAAATAGAATATAATTACTAACTATATTCCAAGTTTGTGATTCCAAAAATAGAATATAACTACTAACTGAATTCCAAGTTTGTGATTCCAAATTGTATATATTATTAATAAACAAATTCCAAGTTTGTGATTCCAAAAATGGAATATAACTACTAACTGAATTCCAAGTTTGTGATTCCAAATTGTATATATTATTAATAAACAAATTCCAAGTTTGTGATTCCAAAAATGGAATATAATTACTAAACAAGTTCCAAGTTTGTGATTCCAAATTGTATATATTATTAATAAACAAATTCCAAGTTTGTGATTCCAAAAATAGAATATAATTACTAACTATATTCCAAGTTTGTGATTCCAAATTGTATATATTATTAATAAACAAATTCCAAGTTTGTGATTCCAAAAATAAAATATAATTACCAAACAAATTCCAAGTTTGTGATTCCAAAAATAGAATATAATTACCAAACAAATTCCAAGTTTGTGATTGTGATGTCTTTAGTCACTTATATTGTATTTCTGGAAGTTTTAGGGAATAACATTTTAACTTTGGAATCTATTTAGTAGTCATTTAATTCATATCTTGGCATCATTAGTGATTTCTATACAAAATCTGGAATGAACATAGTAGGCTTTAAGACGCTCACCTTGCACTGTACTTCAGGCCTGTGCATTCGATAGTGGTGGCACTTCAGCTGGCCAAGGTTGCTTTTATATGCCTTCGAGAGCTCATTTCTGATTGGACAATCAGTGACCACACCTTCTCGGATTTCCTGGAATGACGTTAGTGCCAAATGTGGTAACATTTTTGGAATGCCAATCTAACTCAACTCTGGGAGTTGTGTCTGTATTTTCCCTGCAGATCTACGGGGTACCTGGGAGAGTGTGGGTGTGGCAGCCAGCCGAATTTGGAGCACCTGTGCCTTGCTGCCACAGAGTGCTGTTCGCCCTCTCTGGCTTTGACGCTTCCACCGGCCAGCAGCCGCAGGCCTTTTGTTTGTTTGTCTCTGGTTCTGTTTTCACTCCACAACACCCTACGCTTCATTATTCACACACCCACACTTACATGACTGATATTACTGACTGACACACTGCCTATTTGCAAATTATTGTATAGTTGTCTTTTTTGTCTTATGACAGTATTGCTATCTAATAAACGTTTAACTTTGGAATCTGTTTAGTAATTTATATTACAACTTGGGTTATATTTAGCAATTTATACTGTAGTTTTGGAATGACAAATTTGGACGGTGTGGTCAATTTAATTTATGTTGTTATCATTACTGATTTGTATGACAAATTTGGAATAAAAATTAGTACTTTTAAATGTACTTGACATGTGTGTGTGTGTGTGTGTGTGTGTGCTAATATCGGGAACATTGAAAAAAGAAAACGCGACCCTTTCACGAAATTTTTTTATTCAAAACGCTCAACATGACAACAGAAAAGGCATTCAGTGGCTGAGGGTCGCGCCGTCCGCCGGTCGTGGACAACAAACAGGTGACGCCGAGGACGAGTTCATCTCTGAGGCGAGGGAGGGCGGAGTCTGAACTGAAGGCACCATAACCCAAGAACGGGTGCCAGAGCCCCGCTCCTCATGTCGACCCATCAGGGCTGGCTTTTGGATCCCCGAAACACATCTGCAAAGCGAGACGCCAGCAATTGTTCATCATCATCTTTAAATTCTTCTATTCACAAAGTGATTCAATTTCTGGTGATTAACCCCAGAAATTGGCTGAGAATAATGACGCAAACGGTTACGCTGACACTTAGTTAGTTAGTAGCAAATCCAAAAATAAAATTTCCATACTTACGCCACGTGATGAAGAAAATGTAGAGGAGTATGAGAATCAGAAAGATTAACAGCAGACCGAAGATGACGTTTAAAGGATCCTTGCACTGAGAGAGAGAAAAGAAACAGTCAGTGTGCTTCGTATTCACGCCCTTTGGCCAAAGTCACAGATACTACATTTAACACTTACACACAATTTTCGGACGACAACAGGTGAGTTCACTTCTCGGGGAGGGGGGCTGACATCTGCCTAAAGAGAGGGCAATTCTAGAATGACTACACACATTATGTATTGAGTAAAATGCAATGCACGTCCACAAGACAGACACCAAAGAACTCCAGACACCATGCCTACCATGTGGGGATGTGGTGCAAGCGATCCGGTGCGACTGGTCTTCCGAAGAACCTGAATGATGACAGAAACACTTGTATGAGAAAAGTTATACTCAAATCGGTGTATAACAGCAAATACAGAATTCTGTCTTTTTTCCTTTTTTTTTTTTACCATTCATAAATCTGTTCCTCCACTATATTTGCGGAATGCTTCACAGATACAGATACAATGAGTTACAAATGTGCAATTTCATCCAGCTGTTTTTGTGACATTTTAAAACACGGTTTTGGAAGATAAAGTCATTTTAGCGCAAACTTGGAAACATTAGTGATAAATATTCGCTTTCTGAAATCGCTTAGAAAATCTTATGTTAACTTTGGAAGCCTTAGTGATAAATATTCGCTTTCTGGAATCGTTTAGCGACTCTTATGTTAAATTTGGAAGGATTTATATGCACTCCCGGACATATACAGAAAGTTGGAAGTTAAACTTGGAAGAATTAGGGATTTATATGCACTACCTGCAGAAATATATAGGAAGAAAGATTAACTTTCCGGAATGATTTAGCGCATCTTATGGTACATTTGGAGGGCTTAGCAACTTTATATCATATATATTTGGAATTGATCTCACCTCAGTTACGCGTCCGACAGATGCGTGCGAATGCATGCGCTGCTCGGAAGGAAGGGCTTTTTTTTTGTAATACTCCGAGCGGAGCGTTTCATTGGCTCCTACTCTGCCGCCAATCTGGCAGGGCTGGAAATATCAGATGCTGTTCTTGGATTCAATTTAGGATCGAGGATCACTTATTCGAAATACTCATATTTTGTGATTGAAAAAATTGTTGAATGATGAAGCTTGTTAGCTCATAAGGCGTCCTAAATAGATTCCATATTTTGTTAATCCAAAAGTAATATCCAAAGCGCTAAGCGGATTCTACGTTATTATTATTTATATCTTGTCATCATTAGTGATTTGTATATCAAATTTGGAATAACAACAGTACTTTTTTTATAATGTCGACGTGTGTGTGTGTGTGTGTGTGTGTGTGTGTGTGTGTTTTCACATCGGGAAGGTGAAAAAAAGAGGGCGACTGCTCAATAATCAATATATCATCGCAAGCAGGCACGCACGCACACACGCGATGTCTGAAGTGCCTCGCTGTCATTCAGTAGCCTACCTCAGGTCCAGGAGTCTCTCCGGTAGAAGTCCTCTGGTGTAAAGGCGAGTTTGCGGAGCCTCGTCCGGACATTTTCAAAGGTCAGATGGAGCTTTCTCGCCTCCGCCAACAGGTCGGCGGAATCCGAGAGGACTTCTTTGATCTAAGGAGAGGGTGAAAACAAACAGTCCAAAATGATGCGGATTTGGAGAAGACACAGAAGGACGCAAATTCCTACTCTCTGCCGCCTGATGTCCCCTTCTTTGAGCTCCTTTCGAAAAAGCCGTCTCAGCAGCTGGTCAAATTCCTGAGTGTAGTGAAGCCTCCTTCGTTTTCCCTGATTGCGCGATGGTGAGGAAGGAAGCAGAAAGAAAATAAAAAAATAAAAAAAACAACGACTGCAATGACACAAATGTGTCTTGCATGCAGTGGGTGCATGAAATGGTGAGACTCACTGGTCGTGGCGAGAACACTGGCAAGTCATCGGAGCTGCTGGAGGAAGAATCATCTGTGTCGCTGGTAGAGGAATCGTAGGAATCGCCGGAAGAAGAAGAAGAAGAAGAAGAAGAAGAAGAAGAAGAAGAAGAAGAATCGTCGGACGAGCTGTCGGGCTGAGCCGAGGACGACAGATGAGACAATGACACAGTTGATGGGTATTTGATACACTGTCGCAATGACATTGCGATGCATTTAAATGTTTTCAATGACATGTCTTGTCCTGAATATTGATGAAGTAAGATTGTGTGTTGTTTGTTTGTGTGTTTTTTGCCCACCTCACACTTCAAACGTCCTGCCAGGGTAGGAAAGGCTGCCTAAGGACAAGTGTAAAAGAGGTCAATAGCCTGAACCTCTTATCGAGTAGAACAGAGATGGAGACGGTTACAGTTTTAGGTTAACCAAAGCTGTTGGATACTTATTGCAAATGCATAGAACGACTTGCTTTCTACTTACTGAACATTCTGGCTCCTGCTTCACCAACACGCCCCGTCTTCGACCGCAAGCCGGCCTCACCTGAGGGGGGGTACAGCAAAGACAATCCCAATGTGAATCCGACTCTTGCGAGCGCGCGCCTTCGTGCATTGTAATGCAACAGCGTGTTATTACGCTATTTAACAACAACTTGCACTTACCGGGGAGCCTGGCTCTTCCTTGATTTTTCGACCCGGTGGACCGCCGACGGAGTCACTGGAAGACATCTACAAAGAGGGGGGAGTTATGTTATCGTGATGTGAATTGAAGAATTAGGGATTCGTATGCACTTTCAGAAAGGTGGAAGTTGAACATGGAAGAATTAGCAGAAAGAAATAGCAAGTTGGAACCTTTAGTCATTTTTATCCACTATTTGGAATTGGTTAGAAATGATCCTTCAGTTCAGATTTTTAAGACGAGTGATTGACATATCTGTCTTTGGAATGCCTTAATTATGCAAGATCATATTTTTAGAGTCTTAAAGCCTTCTCTTTAAATCAACTTGCAAATCTTCTGGGCTCAACCAAAGGGTGTGGGTTTTCTTTTTTGAAGAATTAGGGATTCGTATGCACTTTCAGTAAGGTGGAAGTTGAACATGGAAGAATTAGCAGAAAGAAATAGCAAGTTGGAACCTTTAGTCATTTTTATCCACTATTTGGAATTGGTTAGAAATGATCCTTCAGTTCAGATTTTTAAGACGAGTGATTGACATATCTGTCTTTGGAATGCCTTAATTATGCAAGATCATATTTTTAGAGTCTTAAAGCCTTCTCTTTAAATCAACTTGCAAGTCTTCTGTGCTCAACCAAAGGGTGTGGGTTATCTTTTTTGAAGAATTAGGGATTCGTATGCACTTTCAGTAAGGTGGAAGTTGAACATGGAAGAATTAGCAGAAAGAAATAGCAAGTTGGAACCTTTAGTCATTTTTATCCACTATTTGGAATTGGTTCGAAATGATCCTTCAGTTCAGATTTTTAAGACGAGTGATTGACATATCTGTCTTTGGAATGCCTTAATTATGCAAGATCATATTTTTAGAGTCTTAAAGCCTTCTCTTTAAATCAACTTGCAAGTCTTCTGGGCTCAACCAAAGGGTGTGGGGGGTTTTTTTTGTCTCTCAACCGTGTCCAAACTTACAGCGCACTAACAGGTAGAAGATGTAGGTCAACAGGAGGACGAGAACAAGAGCCAGCAGAGCGATGCCACAGTCGAAGGGATCCGCGCACTAAGAAAGGGGGGGAAAAAAACAACACACAGTCAGTCAGACAGACAGACAGTCAGTCAGACAGACAGAGAGACAGAGAAGGAAAGAAAGAAAGAAAGAAAGAAAGAAAGAAAGAAAGAAACAAACAAACAAACAAACGGTCATCCGATTTCATATTTACAGTCTTTGGCCACGGTGGTAGATGCTTTTAACACTTACACGGTATTTTCCGACATCATCAGGTGGTTGCCTAAACAGGGATGGCCATTCGAGAGTAAATACGCACATTAAGCTTTGAGTAATATCCACATCCACAAGACAGATAACAAAGAATTTGAGACACTGCGCTCACCATATTACGATACAGTGCGATCCATCGCCATTTTCAATTGCAGTACCTAAATGACGGCAGAAATATTCAGATCGTAAATATGTGATATTGAAATCTGTGCAGAAAGACCAACGCATAATGCCTTTTTATCCTTCCTTTACCCATCGCAAATGTGTTTCTCCGCTATATTTCCAGATTGCTTCGTAGATACCGCAGCGAGTTACAAACACCAACCTTCATCCAGCTGTTTTTGTGACACAACAGATGGTGAGAAAACCTTGCCTTCTCTTTTTTTAAATGGACAATCATTCCATCATTCCAAATGTTGTAATGCAGAACATTATTTATTGTCATATTTCCTTCTGTTTTAGACTGAAAGAGGAAGATTGCATTCTGAGAAAATGGCATACCCTCAGCAGGATGGCATTGCACAACGGGAACGAAGACATGCAGATTGGAGGGGGGAGCAAGACTGGTGGGCATCGTCTCCCCTGGTGAAGAAAAGCAAACGTGAGAGATGGGCGCTTGGCCGATTTCAAGAACGACGACCCTTCCTCTAAAGACCGACGACAAGATAATGGCACTCGCTATCTCTCTCGAAGAAGAAGAAGAAGAAGAAGAAGAAGAAGAAGAATTGAAGATTTAGGGCTTCAGATGAGCTATTTGGAACACAAAGTACTTTTAAGTCAAACTTGGAAGCCTTAGCGATAAAGATTCACCTTCTGGTGTTATTTAGCGAGTCTTGTTATATTTGGAAGAAGTAAGTAATAAATATTCACTTTATGGAATCAATTATGGATTATTATGCAGAATTTGGAAGCCTTGGTAATTCATATTCACTTTCGGGATCATTTAGCGAAATTATGCTAAATTTGGGAGATTTAGTAATATATAATCACTTTCTGAAATAATTTAGCTAATTTTATAGTAGATTTGGAAGAAGCCTTAGTGATAAAGATTCACCTTCCGGAATTATTTTGCGAATGTCATTTTAAATTTGGAAGAAGCCTTAGTGATAAAGATTGATGGTAAAAAACAACTTTATATGACATTTCTGGAATTTACCTTACCTCATTTACGCGTCCAACAAATGCATGCGAATGCAAGCGCTGCCTCTTATGCTCTCCCAACAGTGCGTCTCATTGGCTCGTACTCAGCGGCCAATTGGGCTACAGGCTCGAATTATGAGATGCCGTTTTTGGATTCAATTTAGGATCAAGAATCACTTATTTGAATTTTTCATTTTGGATTTGAAAAAATGTGTGATGAAGCTTGTTAGCTCATCCCAGGAAGTCATATTCTCAACTGGGATTGGCCTGTTTACAAGCAAGTGTCTTTGTTTGTTTTCTGCGTCCTTGTTCCTTTGTTTTGTTCTATTCTACTTACGGATGTTTGTAAATACCGAAAGAGAAGAAGAAGAGCCGCCGCTGCCGCCGTCTGCTGCTGCTGTTGTTTTGTTCTGTCTGTCATTGTAATATTCTGTCCTTTGGATGCTGTGGCAAACATATTTCCCCCATGTGGGACAATAAAGCAATTCCGATTCTTAAACTTGAATGTTTGAAACACTTTACTATGGATGCCAATATTCAACCAGTTCTTCAATAGTAAACCTTTTTTATTTTTATTTTGAAGCAGTAACCATCTACATTTGTATTTGAAAAAGTTAGACTGTCAAACTTAGAGCCAGCAATGGCTGATTTAAAATCAGTTAATTCATCAGAATTCAAAACCCGGAACCATTAGTGATTAATATTTTTAGATTGGAAGGTTCAGTTATCTGTATCAATAGCAATTTAGGCATTTCAATCGAAATGCTGGAAGGATTAGTGATTTTTATCTCCTCTTTGTCGTTGATGACAGACCCTCTAAAAACAAAGAAAGAGGAAGCAATGATCAAGTTAACTGTGAACTTTTATTCACTGCAAAATGCTGTAAAAAAACAAAAACATCAAACAACAAAAGCAAACAACAAACAAACACAGTGACATCAGCAAAATGGACACTCAAGTCCAAGTCCATGACTGTTTATTTGGCAGATTTCGGCCAGCTTTTCATCCCAAGTCTGCTGGTGGATGAGGGGCCTTGCCTGCAGCTTGATCAGGGGCCTGTGGCGCTGGTGGATCGGGGGCCTGTGAAGCTGGTGGATCGGGGGCCTGTGGCG
Source organism: Pagrus pagrus (assembly GCF_965226575.1). Classification (NCBI taxonomy): domain Eukaryota; kingdom Metazoa; phylum Chordata; class Actinopteri; order Spariformes; family Sparidae; genus Pagrus; species Pagrus pagrus. Next base: position 80,574 of record NW_028175342.1, read on the forward strand.
CTGGTGGATCGGGGGCCTGTGAAGCTGGTGGATCGGGGGCCTGTGAAGCTGGTGGATCGGGGGCCTGTGGAGGTGGTGGATCGGGGGCCTGTGGAGGTGGTGGATCGGGGGCCTGCGCTTGTGGATCGGGGGCCTGCGCTGGTGGATCGGGGGCCTGTGGAGGTGGTGGATCGGGGGCCTGCGCTTGTGGATCGGGGGCCTGCGCTGGTGGATCGGGGGCCTGTGGAGGTGGTGGATCGGGGGCCTGTGGAGGTGGTGGATCGGGGGCCTGCGCTTGTGGATCGGGGGCCTGCGCTGGTGGATCGGGGGCCTGTGGAGGTGGTGGATCGGGGGCCTGTGGAGGTGGTGGTTCGGGGGCCTGAGGCGCTGGTGGATCGGGGGCCTGTGGCGCTGGTGGATCGGGGGCCTGTGAAGCTGGTGGATCGGGGGCCTGTGAAGCTGGTGGATCGGGCGCCTGTGAAGCTGGTGGATCGGGGGCCTGTGGCGCTGGTGGATCGGGGGCCTGTGAAGCTGGTGGATTGGGGGCCTGTGAAGCTGGTGGATCGGGGGCCTGTGAAGCTGGTGGATCGGGGGCCTGTGAAGCTGGTGGATCCGGGGCCTGTGAAGCTGGTGGATCGGGGGCCTGTGAAGCTGGTGGATCGGGGGCCTGCGCTTGTGGATCGGGGGCCTGCGCTGGTGGATCGGGGGCCTGTGGAGGTGGTGGATCGGGGGCCTGTGGAGGTGGTGGATCGGGGGCCTGCGCTTGTGGATCGGGGGCCTGCGCTGGTGGATCGGGGGCCTGTGGAGGTGGTGGATCGGGGGCCTGTGGAGGTGGTGGATCGGGGGCCTGTGGAGGTGGTGGTTCGGGGGCCTGAGGCGCTGGTGGATCGGGGGCCTGTGGCGCTGGTGGATCGGGGGCCTGTGAAGCTGGTGGATCGGGGGCCTGTGAAGCTGGTGGATCGGGCGCCTGTGAAGCTGGTGGATCGGGGGCCTGTGGCGCTGGTGGATCGGGGGCCTGTGAAGCTGGTGGATCGGGGGCCTGTGAAGCTGGTGGATCGGGGGCCTGTGAAGCTGGTGGATCGGGGGCCTGTGAAGCTGGTGGATCGGGGGCATGTGAAGCTGGTGGATCGGGGGCCTGTGAAGCTGGTGGATCGGGGGCCTGTGAAGCTGGTGGATCGGCGGCCTGTGAAGCTGGTGGATCGGGGGCCTGTGGCGCTGGTGGATCCGGGGCCTGTGAAGCTGGTGGATCGGGGGCCTGTGAAGCTGGTGGATTGGGGGCCTGTGAAGCTGGTGGATCGGGGGCCTGCGCTGGTGGCTGAGGGGCCTGTGCTGCCATCACCATGTCTTCCACGCCTGAGTCATCCCCTGTGGATGAGAGGCAGACCACGTCCGTTATGTGGTCAGATCGTCTCGTGGATGGCAAATTCGAGTCATCCGAGGAAAGGTTCTCGTAAACCAACGTTTTTTCTTGCTTTTCCTCCTTTATCTTCTTACTCTTTCTAACTTTTTCTTTTCTCTTCCTCTTCCTCTTCTTTGAGCTCATCCCCTGTGTAGCGTCTTTGTCTGCGTCTGGGAGTTTGGCAGACCCCTCATCCATTCCCTTCTCTGCCTGGTCAGGGGCTTCAGCTCTTTTCTTGTCCCTTTTCTTCCTCTGTAGTCTGGTCATCATTGGCTTTTTTGATCTCCCCTTGTTCCTGGGTTGCTTTTTCATTTCTTTATCAGTCTCTTTCTGTCCCCTTTCTCCGTCTTCCTGTGTCTGTGAATTGTCTTTTTTTGACACTTCCTCCTCCTCCTTGTCCTCGTCGTTGTCGTCGTTGTTGTCCTCCTCCTCCTCCTCCTCCTCCTCCTCCGCAGCAGCAGCAGCAGCAGCAGCACCATCACCATCACCATCTTCCGAGTCCGACTCTTTTTCTTCAATCCTTTCAGTGTTCTGACACAGAGCGTCGGCGGTGTGAGCCCTCGACTCGAAAGCCTCCTTGAAGTCCAGATCTGCCTCGTAAAACTTCTCAGCTGTTGCATTCGAGTGGCACATCAACCTGCGGACGCTGGACTTCTTGCTAGTGTCCAAAGACCTCCCGATCTACAAAAAGAGAAGACATAAAACAAGTTGAGGAAAAACACTTATTAGCTGGTCAAAACTCGAACCGATTGAATATTAAAAAAATTAAATAAATAAATAAAAAAATAATAAGAATTCTTACGCAGGTGCTGATGCTGCTGCGGATCAGATTGAAGGTCGGACTCCCCGGTAGGCCGAAACCTTTCCAGGTGGCCTGGAAGGACTCCAGGAGTACGTTGTAGGGGCCACCATTGGAATTAGAGAAAAAAATCTCAGAGTCGCCGCACTTGAATTTGTGTCGGTGGTAGATGAATCTGCTGAGCCAAAGGTACTCCTCCTTATTCAAAGGAATGAGAGCGCGACCAAACGTTTCCTTCGTCTTGTGCTGTGTGACCTGAGAGAGTGAGAGAGAGAGAGAGAGAGAGACAGAGAGAGAGAGAGAGAGAGAGAGAGAGTGAGAGAGCGAGAAAAGAAATCAATAAAGCAAATAATTACGCACTGTGATATGGATACATTATCTGAAAGATAAAGAGATTAAAATACTTTCTTTGGAACTATTAGCAAGTATGGATCGACTATTTAAAATTATTAGCAAATTGTATCCACTATTTGGAAAACACTGCACGAAACACACCTCCAAACGCACGTGCTTTGCGGATGCAATATGTGAAAGATAAAGAGACTAAAATGCGTTGTTTGTAATTATTAGCAAATTGTATCGACTATTTGGAAAACACTGCAGGAAACGCACCTCCAAACGCACGTGCTTTGCGGATGCAATATGTGAAAGATAAAGAGACTAAAATGCGTTGTTTGTAATTATTAGCAAATTGTAGCGACTATTTGGAAAACACTGCAGGAAACGCACCTCCAAACGCACGTGCTTTGCGGATGCAATATGTGAAAGATAAAGAGACTAAAATGCGTTGTTTGTAATTATTAGCAAATTGTATCCACTATTTGGAAAACACTGCAGGAAACGCACCTCCAAACGCACGTGCTTTGCGGATGCAATATGTGAAAGATAAAGAGACTAAAATGCGTTGTTTGTAATTATTAGCAAATTGTATCCACTATTTGGAAAACACTGCACGAAACGCACCTCCAAACGCACGTGCTTTGCGGATGCAATATGTGAAAGATAAAGAGACTAAAATGCGTTGTTTGTAATTATTAGCAAATTGTATCGACTATTTGGAAAACACTGCACGAAACGCACCTCCAAACGCACGTGCTTTGCGGATGCAATATGTGAAAGATAAAGAGACTAAAATGCGTTGTTTGTAATTATTAGCAAATTGTAGCGACTATTTGGAAAACACTGCACGAAACGCACCTCCAAACGCACGTGCTTTGCGGATGCAATATGTGAAAGATAAAGAGACTAAAATGCGTTGTTTGTAATTATTAGCAAATTGTATCGACTATTTGGAAAACACTGCACGAAATACATCTCCAAGTCTGCCAACACAGCACGCTCTTACCCCAATTATACGTCTGCCATTCCTGTCACAGTCTGCCGCCGTCACCTCCTCCACCTTTAGGTTTGCCAGGACCCCCCTCCTGTGGCCCGTCGTACAGACAATGAATCCGGCGATGAGTCCGTAGAAATGATCCAACTTTTTTCTGTTTGGCCGTTTTTCCAGGCGCACTGTAAAGCAGAAGGACATTTTCAACTAGCGTGCCACAACCATCTTCGTCTTATCTGAGTTTTCAAACGCCGGTAACCGAAATACTTACGCAGTGCAGCCGGTATCTCTCTTCGCACCTGCCGGAGGTAGGAGCTGATGTGGGCGGCCTTCACAAGCAAACCTGAAAGTCAGACACAAACCGGATTTCAAGTAAATGATGATGTCGTGACTGGCGAGATAAAAATAAATAAATAAATAAATGAATAAATAATAACAATAATAATAATAATAATAATAAAATAGTAAGAATAAGAATAAATAAAAAATAAAAACAGATGCGGTTAAACCTACTAGTTTTTTTCATCCTGACAGATTGCCGATGCGTCACAATGTCCTTTTTGCACATTCTTGCAGCAGACTTCAAGATGAAAATAACTCCTCTCAGTAATTTTTGAGGAGCCTTGACCTCCTGGAGTTGTGCCTCCAAGAGGAATTGTAGAAATGCCCTCACGTTGCCAAGAATAATTAGCTGCGTTGTGACAGCATATTTTTTGAGCGTGTCCCGCCATCTGAGTGAGTGAGTGAGAGAGAGTGAGTGAGAGAGAGAGAGAGAGAGAGAGAGAGAGAGAGAGACACACACACACACACACACACACAGATTAGCACACCTAGTAGATTTGCAACGTGCTACTCTCTCCCTTCCTCTCGGTTACACGTAGTGTTTGATAGACACAAGAAAGTTAAAAAGAGTATTAAAGTATTTACTCAAGCAGCCTCTCAGTGTTTCTCAAAAAACTGAACGTCATCTCCGGTATACTGCGGTCTGCCATGAAGAGCATCCACCGTCGGGCGTGTGCAACCCGCATCCTCGCGTTCTCCTCCTGTCTCCTGTTTCCAGCGGCGATGTTCTTGAACCACAAGTCGAGAATTTTTTCTGTGTGAAAGGGAAAGAGAATTTTATTGTTATAAGGGTTGTTTGGAATTATTAGCAAATTGTATCGATTATTTGGAAAACCTGCACAAAACGCACGTGCGATGTGGATACAATATGTGAAAGATAAAGAGATTAAAATTCGCTTTTTGGAATTATTAGCAAATTGTATCGATTATTTGGAAAACCTGCACCAAACGCACGTGCGATGTGGATACAATATGTGAAAGATAAAGAGATTAAAATTCGCTTTTTGGAATTATTAGCAAATTGTATCGATTATTTGGAAAACCTGCACCAAACGCACGTGCGATGTGGATACAATATGTGAAAGATAAAGAGATTAAAATTCGCTTTTTGGAATTATTAGCAAATTGTATCGATTATTTGGAAAACCTGCACCAAACGCACGTGCGATGTGGATACAATATGGGAAAGATAAAGAGATTAAAATTTGTTTTTTGGAATTATTAGCAAATTGTATCGATTATTTGGAAAACCTGCACCAAACGCACGTGCGATGTGGATACAATATGTGAAAGATAAAGAGATTAAAATTTGTTTTTTGGAATTATTAGCAAATTGTATCGATTATTTGGAAAACCTGCACCAAACGCACGTGCGATGTGGATACAATATGTGAAAGATAAAGAGATTAAAATTTGTTTTTTGGAATTATTAGCAAATTGTATCGATTATTAGGAGAACAACAACAACAACATAAACAACAAGAATATCTTATATGCGAGTAATACAAAAATGTAAATACCATAGCGAGGTAGCTTGGTCGGGTCGCTCACAATTTTTCTCCTCTCGAATTTTTTACGCGCAGAACTCCCTGGAGTCTGAGGGTTGTACTCCAGCATCTTCTTTGGCGTGGTGGACGAAGAGGACGACGACTGCTGCTGGTGAGGGGTGGACGGCGACTGCAGGTGCTGCGGGGTGGACGACTGCTGCGGGTGCTGCGGGGTGGACGACTGCTGCTGCTGCGGGGTGGACGACTGCTGCGGGGTGGACGACTGCTGCTGCTGCGGGGTGGACGACTGCTGCGGGTGCTGCGGGGTGGAGGACTGCTGCTGCTGATCATGATGATGAAGAGAAGGGGTGGACAACTCCTCCTCCTCCTCCTGCTGCTGCTGCTGCTGCTGGGTGGACTCCTGCTGCTCCCGAGAAGGAGTCGATGATGTCATCCAAGTATTCGTGTCGCTCCTCAGCCGGTGAATTCTTACCCTGAGACCGACGCAGCCGTTACAGTTTTTCCGTAGAGGTAAGGCATGACCACAGGAAGAGAGAGTGCTGGTGCTGGCGCTGTGGCTGGTGCTGGTGCTGGCGCTGGCACTGGCGCTGGCGCTGCTGCTGCTGGGGCTGGCGGTGGCATCTCCAACTCCATCCTCATCTCCATCCTCATCTCCATCTCCATCCTCATCTCCATCTCCATCTCCATCACTGCTCGACGTCAGCTTCTCCTGGTCCAGGGTGGTCATCATCGCTGGCAGGGGATTGGACTTCCTCAGCCTCCTCAGGGCTTTCAATTTGGCACTCCGTTTGGCGATCCTCAGAATATTTTTCTGAGTCTCTTTCTGTAATGGCAAGAAAGCACATTGAAGGTTAAATCTCAGCACGACACGTGTACGCCAATAGCACATGTTGATATTGTGTATTTTAAATCAAGGCGGACAGAGGAACTAACCTTCAGCCCGCCGTGCATATTCTCCACATGCTTGTCCAGCCGGGATAGCTTTTTGCGTTTGCATATGGGACATGTTAGCCTGCCGTTATGGCTGGAAATAAGAGAAGAAAAGAAAAAAAAAGAAAAGAAAAAAATGACAATTCAAAATTAACAATAATAAACGCGACACCATTAAGGAAACAAAAGCGGAGGTGTGAGACGCGATTCATCAGAGCCACCGAACGGTACTTACGTCGCCGAAGCGTAGCCGAGGAGCAGCTTCAATTCTATGGAGTTTCCAATCTGGTGGTACTTGACCAGATGCTGGCGAACAGCAACATAGGGCACCGCACAGACTGGACACGGGACTGGACTCCGTGGCATCTTTTTCTCTGGTGAAGACAAGCAGACAGACGTTATTAGTCTATTAGTTTATTAGTCCGTTATCGTTACTCATTACCCCCCCCCCCCCCCACACACACACACACACACACACACTCACCACCGAGGCGGACGCGCGATATTAATGATATTCAGTATTTTGAAGACCTAGTCATTATTACACCCAAATTGCAAGCCTTAGTAATACATAACCACTTTCTGGAATAATTTAGTAGAAATTAGGCTGAATTTGGAAGCCTTGGTAATAAATATTCACTTTCTGGAATCAATTAGTAGAAATGAGGCTGAATTTGGAAGCCTTGTAATAAATATTCACTTTCTGAAATCAATTAGTAAAAATTAGGCTGAATTTGGAAGCCTTGGTAAGAAATATTCACTTTCTGGAATCAATTAGTAGAAATTAGGCTGAATTTGGAAGTCTTAGTGAGAAATATTCACTTTCTGGAATCAATTAGTAGAAATTAGGCTGAATTTGGAAGCCTTGGTAAGAAATATTCACTTTCTGGAATCAATTAGTAGAAATTAGGCTGAATTTGGAAGTCTTAGTGAGAAATATTCACTTTCTGGATGTTATTTAGTGAATCTCATTGCAAATATGGAAGCATTAGTAGCGTTAGATGATGACTTGAAATTGGTCTTACCTCAGTGTTGCATCCAACAAGTGCATCTAAATGGATGCACTTGATGGAAGGGCTATTTAAAGCCTTTCATTGGCTCGCTCTCGGCCAATCAGAGCATGGACATAATTTAGGATAGAGGTTCACTTATATGGAATACGTGCCATGCTTGTCTTGATATATGTCTGTCTTGACATATATGACATCATTCAATTACAGAGTATTTATTAGTTATGATTTAAGTATGTATATATATATATATATATATATATATACATATATGTATATATGTGTGTATATATATATATATATATATATATATATATATATATATATATATATATATACATAAATATGTATTGGTGTATATATGTATATAAACGCGTCAGCTGCTCTAGCCGGACCCCTGAGCTCCAGAGGCCTTGGAAGTGAGCGCTCAATCCGCTCCAAATGACCCCCAGGACCCTCTGAGATGGCCTCCTGGAAGCTGAGCTCCAGGGACCGGGGAGCTCGGCACCAACAAGCCCGGCCGTGGACCTCCAGAGGCTGGGCACGTCGGCTGCTCTAGCCGGGCCCCTGAGCTCCAGAGGCCTTGGAAGTGAGCGCTCAATCCGCTCCAAATGACCCCCAGGACCCTCTGAGATGGCCTCCTGGAAGCTAAGCTCCAGGGACCGGGGAGCTCGGCACCAACAAGCCCGGCCGTGGACCTCCAGAGGCTGGGCACGTCAGCTCCAGAGGCTGGGCACGTCGGCTGCTCCAGCCGGGCCCCTGAGCTCCAGAGGCCTTGGAAGTGAGCGCTCAATCCGCTCCAAATGACCCCCAGGACCCTCTGAGACGGCCTCCTGGAAGCTAAGCTCCAGGGACCGGGGAGCTCGGCACCAACAAGCCCGCCCGTGGACCTCCAGAGGCTGGGCACGTCAGCTCCAGAGGCTGGGCACGTCGGCTGCTCCAGCCGGGCCCCTGAGCTCCAGAGGCCTTGGAAGTGAGCGCTCAATCCGCTCCAAATGACCCCCAGGACCCTCTGAGATGGCCTCCTGGAAGCTAAGCTCCAGGGACCGGGGAGCTCGGCACCAACAAGCCCGCCCGTGGACCTCCAGAGGCTGGGCACGTCGGCTGCTCTAGCCTGGCCCCTGAGCTCCAGAGACCTTGGAAGTGAGCGCTCAATCCGCTCCAAATGACCCCCAGGACCCTCTGAGATGGCCTCCTGGAAGCTCAGCTCCAGGGACCGGGGAGGTCGGCACCAACAAGCCCGGCCGTGGACCTCCATAGGCTGGGCACGTCGGCTGCTCTAGCCGGGCCCCTGAGCTCCAGAGGCCTTGGAAGTGAGCGCTCAATCCGCTCCAAATGACCCCCAGGACCCTCTGAGATGGCCTCCTGGAAGCTGAGCTCCAGGGACCGGGGAGCTCGGCACCAACAAGCCCGGCCGTGGACCTCCAGAGGCTGGGCACGTCGGCTGCTCTAGCCGGGCCCCTGAGCTCCAGAGGCCTTGGAAGTGAGCGCTCAATCCGCTCCAAATGACCCCCAGGACCCTCTGAGATGGCCTCCTGGAAGCTAAGCTCCAGGGACCGGGGAGCTCGGCACCAACAAGCCCGGCCGTGGACCTCCAGAGGCTGGGCACGTCAGCTCCAGAGGCTGGGCACGTCGGCTGCTCCAGCCGGGCCCCTGAGCTCCAGAGGCCTTGGAAGTGAGCGCTCAATCCGCTCCAAATGACCCCCAGGACCCTCTGAGACGGCCTCCTGGAAGCTAAGCTCCAGGGACCGGGGAGCTCGGCACCAACAAGCCCGGCCGTGGACCTCCAGAGGCTGGGCACGTCGGCTGCTCTAGCCGGGCCCCTGAGCTCCAGAGGCCTTGGAAGTGAGCGCTCAATCCGCTCCAAATGACCCCCAGGACCCTCTGAGATGGCCTCCTGGAAGCTAAGCTCCAGGGACCGGGGAGCTCGGCACCAACAAGCCCGCCCGTGGACCTCCATAGGCTGGGCACGTCAGCTCCAGAGGCTGGGCACGTCGGCTGCTCCAGCCGGGCCCCTGAGCTCCAGAGGCCTTGGAAGTGAGCGCTCAATCCGCTCCAAATGACCCCCAGGACCCTCTGAGATGGCCTCCTGGAAGCTAAGCTCCAGGGACCGGGGAGCTCGGCACCAACAAGCCCGCCCGTGGACCTCCAGAGGCTGGGCACGTCGGCTGCTCTAGCCTGGCCCCTGAGCTCCAGAGACCTTGGAAGTGAGCGCTCAATCCGCTCCAAATGACCCCCAGGACCCTCTGAGATGGCCTCCTGGAAGCTCAGCTCCAGAGACCGGGGAGGTCGGCACCAACAAGCCCGGCCGTGGACCTCCAGAGGCTGGGCACGTCCGCTGCTCCAGCCTGGCCCCTGAGCTCCAGAGACCTTGGAAGTGAGCGCTCAATCCGCTCCAAATGACCCCCAGGACCCTCTGAGGTGGCCTCCTGGAAGCTCAGCTCCAGGGACCGGGGGGGGGGCGGCACCAACAAGCCCGGCCGTGGACCTCCAGAGGCGGGCACGACGGCTCCAGAAGTCTCCCTGTGGAGAGCCAGAGATGGACTCTCCAGGAACCTTGCGCCCCAGCCGGACCTGCGTACCCACACTTAAGCACACCTCCTGGGATGAAGCCAATAGCCGCACCCGCTGGAAGCTCGCGCCCCTGGTACTCCGTTTCAGCTTTCGTGCCCCTGGTATTCCATTTTGGACTTAGCCGAAATATGACTAAGTCCACACTGGAGTACCAGGGGCGCAGGGAAAATTTGGAAGTGTTAGTGATTAGGATTTTATTTTTGTAATTTAAGATGGAGTACCAGGGGCGCAGAAAAATTTGGAGGTGTTAGTTATTATGATTTCATTTTTGGAATCGGTACAGGTTGGACACATTATAACACCAAAACAGCACAAATGCCAATCAACGCACTCATCTATATCATAAATGTATTAATTGAAATGTGTATTTTGTATAGAGAAGCCTTTTTTAATATTTATCATTTTCTATTTCTTATTACTCAGACGCACATGAGCTAAAAAGAAACACACCATGACACTGGAAACCAGCAAAGCAAAGCAAGAATAAGACCAGAGCCTACCCGAATATTTAGACTGTGACCACGGGAAATACGGCGGTGCTTCGGCCGGCCGATCCAAGATGCGGAGACCCCCGCGCTGGATCGTCTTCTTTGTCAATCCGACGAGGGTTTTTGGAAGTATTAGTGATCGGGATTTTATGTTTGTCATTTAAACTGGAGTACCAGGGGTGCAGGGAAAATTTGGAAGTGTTAGTGATTAGGATTTTATTTTTGTAATTTAAAATGGAGTACCAGGGGCGCAGAAAAATTTGGACGTGTTAGTGATTAGGATTTTACGTTTGTAATTAAAACTGGAGTACCAAGGGTGGGGAGGTCGGCACCCGCAAGCCCGGCCGTGGACCTCCAGAGGCTGGGCACGTCGGCTGCTCCAGCCGGGCCCCTGAGCTCCAGAGGCCTTGGAAGTGAGCGCTCAATCCGCTCCAAATGACCCCCAGGACCCTCTGAGATGGCCTCCTGGAAGCTAAGCTCCAGGGACCGGGGAGCTCGGCACCAACAAGCCCGGCCGTGGACCTCCATAGGCTGGGCACGTCAGCTCCAGAGGCTGGGCACGTCGGCTGCTCCAGCCGGGCCCCTGAGCTCCAGAGGCCTTGGAAGTGAGCGCTCAATCCGCTCCAAATGACCCCCAGGACCCTCTGAGATGGCCTCCTGGAAGCTAAGCTCCAGGGACCGGGGAGCTCGGCACCAACAAGCCCGGCCGTGGACCTCCATAGGCTGGGCACGTCAGCTCCAGAGGCTGGGCACGTCGGCTGCTCCAGCCGGGCCCCTGAGCTCCAGAGGCCTTGGAAGTGAGCGCTCAATCCGCTCCAAATGACCCCCAGGACCCTCTGAGATGGCCTCCTGGAAGCTAAGCTCCAGGGACCGGGGAGCTCGGCACCAACAAGCCCGGCCGTGGACCTCCATAGGCTGGGCACGTCAGCTCCAGAGGCTGGGCACGTCGGCTGCTCCAGCCGGGCCCCTGAGCTCCAGAGGCCTTGGAAGTGAGCGCTCAATCCGCTCCAAATGACCCCCAGGACCCTCTGAGACGGCCTCCTGGAAGCTAAGCTCCAGGGACCGGGGAGCTCGGCACCAACAAGCCCGGCCGTGGACCTCCAGAGGCTGGGCATGTCGGCTGCTCTAGCCGGGCCCCTGAGCTCCAGAGGCCTTGGAAGTGAGCGCTCAATCCGCTCCAAATGACCCCCAGGACCCTCTGAGATGGCCTCCTGGAAGCTAAGCTCCAGGGACCGGGGAGCTCGGCACCAACAAGCCCGCCCGTGGACCTCCAGAGGCTGGGCACGTCAGCTCCAGAGGCTGGGCACGTCGGCTGCTCCAGCCGGGCCCCTGAGCTCCAGAGGCCTTGGAAGTGAGCGCTCAATCCGCTCCAAATGACCCCCAGGACCCTCTGAGATGGCCTCCTGGAAGCTAAGCTCCAGGGACCGGGGAGCTCGGCACCAACAAGCCCGCCCGTGGACCTCCAGAGGCTGGGCACGTCGGCTGCTCTAGCCTGGCCCCTGAGCTCCAGAGACCTTGGAAGTGAGCGCTCAATCCGCTCCAAATGACCCCCAGGACCCTCTGAGATGGCCTCCTGGAAGTTCAGCTCCAGAGACCGGGGAGGTCGGCACCAACAAGCCCGGCCGTGGACCTCCAGAGGCTGGGCACGTCCGCTGCTCCAGCCTGGCCCCTGAGCTCCAGAGACCTTGGAAGTGAGCGCTCAATCCGCTCCAAATGACCCCCAGGACCCTCTGAGGTGGCCTCCTGGAAGCTCAGCTCCAGGGACCGGGGGGGGGGCGGCACCAACAAGCCCGGCCGTGGACCTCCAGAGGCGGGCACGACGGCTCCAGAAGTCTCCCTGTGGAGAGCCAGAGATGGACTCTCCAGGAACCTTGCGCCCCAGCCGGACCTGCGTACCCACACTTAAGCACACCTCCTGGGATGAAGCCAATAGCCGCACCCGCTGGAAGCTCGCGCCCCTGGTACTCCGTTTCAGCTTTCGTGCCCCTGGTATTCCATTTTGGACTTAGCCGAAATATGACTAAGTCCACACTGGAGTACCAGGGGCGCAGGGAAAATTTGGAAGTGTTAGTGATTAGGATTTTATTTTTGTAATTTAAGATGGAGTACCAGGGGCGCAGAAAAATTTGGAGGTGTTAGTTATTATGATTTCATTTTTGGAATCGGTACAGGTTGGACACATTATAACACCAAAACAGCACAAATGCCAATCAACGCACTCATCTATATCATAAATGTATTAATTGAAATGTGTATTTTGTATAGAGAAGCCTTTTTTAATATTTATCATTTTCTATTTCTTATTACTCAGACGCACATGAGCTAAAAAGAAACACACCATGACACTGGAAACCAGCAAAGCAAAGCAAGAATAAGACCAGAGCCTACCCGAATATTTAGACTGTGACCACGGGAAATACGGCGGTGCTTCGGCCGGCCGATCCAAGATGCGGAGACCCCCGCGCTGGATCGTCTTCTTTGTCAATCCGACGAGGGTTTTTGGAAGTATTAGTGATCGGGATTTTATGTTTGTCATTTAAACTGGAGTACCAGGGGTGCAGGGAAAATTTGGAAGTGTTAGTGATTAGGATTTTATTTTTGTAATTTAAAATGGAGTACCAGGGGCGCAGAAAAATTTGGACGTGTTAGTGATTAGGATTTTACGTTTGTAATTAAAACTGGAGTACCAAGGGTGGGGAGGTCGGCACCCGCAAGCCCGGCCGTGGACCTCCAGAGGCTGGGCACGTCGGCTGCTCCAGCCGGGCCCCTGAGCTCCAGAGGCCTTGGAAGTGAGCGCTCAATCCGCTCCAAATGACCCCCAGGACCCTCTGAGATGGCCTCCTGGAAGCTAAGCTCCAGGGACCGGGGAGCTCGGCACCAACAAGCCCGGCCGTGGACCTCCATAGGCTGGGCACGTCAGCTCCAGAGGCTGGGCACGTCGGCTGCTCCAGCCGGGCCCCTGAGCTCCAGAGGCCTTGGAAGTGAGCGCTCAATCCGCTCCAAATGACCCCCAGGACCCTCTGAGATGGCCTCCTGGAAGCTAAGCTCCAGGGACCGGGGAGCTCGGCACCAACAAGCCCGGCCGTGGACCTCCATAGGCTGGGCACGTCAGCTCCAGAGGCTGGGCACGTCGGCTGCTCCAGCCGGGCCCCTGAGCTCCAGAGGCCTTGGAAGTGAGCGCTCAATCCGCTCCAAATGACCCCCAGGACCCTCTGAGACGGCCTCCTGGAAGCTAAGCTCCAGGGACCGGGGAGCTCGGCACCAACAAGCCCGGCCGTGGACCTCCAGAGGCTGGGCATGTCGGCTGCTCTAGCCGGGCCCCTGAGCTCCAGAGGCCTTGGAAGTGAGCGCTCAATCCGCTCCAAATGACCCCCAGGACCCTCTGAGATGGCCTCCTGGAAGCTAAGCTCCAGGGACCGGGGAGCTCGGCACCAACAAGCCCGCCCGTGGACCTCCAGAGGCTGGGCACGTCAGCTCCAGAGGCTGGGCACGTCGGCTGCTCCAGCCGGGCCCCTGAGCTCCAGAGGCCTTGGAAGTGAGCGCTCAATCCGCTCCAAATGACCCCCAGGACCCTCTGAGATGGCCTCCTGGAAGCTAAGCTCCAGGGACCGGGGAGCTCGGCACCAACAAGCCCGCCCGTGGACCTCCAGAGGCTGGGCACGTCGGCTGCTCTAGCCTGGCCCCTGAGCTCCAGAGACCTTGGAAGTGAGCGCTCAATCCGCTCCAAATGACCCCCAGGACCCTCTGAGATGGCCTCCTGGAAGCTCAGCTCCAGGGACCGGGGAGGTCGGCACCAACAAGCCCGGCCGTGGACCTCCATAGGCTGGGCACGTCGGCTGCTCTAGCCGGGCCCCTGAGCTCCAGAGGCCTTGGAAGTGAGCGCTCAATCCGCTCCAAATGACCCCCAGGACCCTCTGAGATGGCCTCCTGGAAGCTGAGCTCCAGGGACCGGGGAGCTCGGCACCAACAAGCCCGGCCGTGGACCTCCAGAGGCTGGGCACGTCGGCTGCTCTAGCCGGGCCCCTGAGCTCCAGAGGCCTTGGAAGTGAGCGCTCAATCCGCTCCAAATGACCCCCAGGACCCTCTGAGATGGCCTCCTGGAAGCTAAGCTCCAGGGACCGGGGAGCTCGGCACCAACAAGCCCGGCCGTGGACCTCCAGAGGCTGGGCACGTCAGCTCCAGAGGCTGGGCACGTCGGCTGCTCCAGCCGGGCCCCTGAGCTCCAGAGGCCTTGGAAGTGAGCGCTCAATCCGCTCCAAATGACCCCCAGGACCCTCTGAGACGGCCTCCTGGAAGCTAAGCTCCAGGGACCGGGGAGCTCGGCACCAACAAGCCCGGCCGTGGACCTCCAGAGGCTGGGCACGTCGGCTGCTCTAGCCGGGCCCCTGAGCTCCAGAGGCCTTGGAAGTGAGCGCTCAATCCGCTCCAAATGACCCCCAGGACCCTCTGAGATGGCCTCCTGGAAGCTAAGCTCCAGGGACCGGGGAGCTCGGCACCAACAAGCCCGCCCGTGGACCTCCATAGGCTGGGCACGTCAGCTCCAGAGGCTGGGCACGTCGGCTGCTCCAGCCGGGCCCCTGAGCTCCAGAGGCCTTGGAAGTGAGCGCTCAATCCGCTCCAAATGACCCCCAGGACCCTCTGAGATGGCCTCCTGGAAGCTAAGCTCCAGGGACCGGGGAGCTCGGCACCAACAAGCCCGCCCGTGGACCTCCAGAGGCTGGGCACGTCGGCTGCTCTAGCCTGGCCCCTGAGCTCCAGAGACCTTGGAAGTGAGCGCTCAATCCGCTCCAAATGACCCCCAGGACCCTCTGAGATGGCCTCCTGGAAGCTCAGCTCCAGAGACCGGGGAGGTCGGCACCAACAAGCCCGGCCGTGGACCTCCAGAGGCTGGGCACGTCCGCTGCTCCAGCCTGGCCCCTGAGCTCCAGAGACCTTGGAAGTGAGCGCTCAATCCGCTCCAAATGACCCCCAGGACCCTCTGAGGTGGCCTCCTGGAAGCTCAGCTCCAGGGACCGGGGGGGGGGCGGCACCAACAAGCCCGGCCGTGGACCTCCAGAGGCGGGCACGACGGCTCCAGAAGTCTCCCTGTGGAGAGCCAGAGATGGACTCTCCAGGAACCTTGCGCCCCAGCCGGACCTGCGTACCCACACTTAAGCACACCTCCTGGGATGAAGCCAATAGCCGCACCCGCTGGAAGCTCGCGCCCCTGGTACTCCGTTTCAGCTTTCGTGCCCCTGGTATTCCATTTTGGACTTAGCCGAAATATGACTAAGTCCACACTGGAGTACCAGGGGCGCAGGGAAAATTTGGAAGTGTTAGTGATTAGGATTTTATTTTTGTAATTTAAGATGGAGTACCAGGGGCGCAGAAAAATTTGGAGGTGTTAGTTATTATGATTTCATTTTTGGAATCGGTACAGGTTGGACACATTATAACACCAAAACAGCACAAATGCCAATCAACGCACTCATCTATATCATAAATGTATTAATTGAAATGTGTATTTTGTATAGAGAAGCCTTTTTTAATATTTATCATTTTCTATTTCTTATTACTCAGACGCACATGAGCTAAAAAGAAACACACCATGACACTGGAAACCAGCAAAGCAAAGCAAGAATAAGACCAGAGCCTACCCGAATATTTAGACTGTGACCACGGGAAATACGGCGGTGCTTCGGCCGGCCGATCCAAGATGCGGAGACCCCCGCGCTGGATCGTCTTCTTTGTCAATCCGACGAGGGTTTTTGGAAGTATTAGTGATCGGGATTTTATGTTTGTCATTTAAACTGGAGTACCAGGGGTGCAGGGAAAATTTGGAAGTGTTAGTGATTAGGATTTTATTTTTGTAATTTAAAATGGAGTACCAGGGGCGCAGAAAAATTTGGACGTGTTAGTGATTAGGATTTTACGTTTGTAATTAAAACTGGAGTACCAAGGGTGGGGAGGTCGGCACCCGCAAGCCCGGCCGTGGACCTCCAGAGGCTGGGCACGTCGGCTGCTCCAGCCGGGCCCCTGAGCTCCAGAGGCCTTGGAAGTGAGCGCTCAATCCGCTCCAAATGACCCCCAGGACCCTCTGAGATGGCCTCCTGGAAGCTAAGCTCCAGGGACCGGGGAGCTCGGCACCAACAAGCCCGGCCGTGGACCTCCATAGGCTGGGCACGTCAGCTCCAGAGGCTGGGCACGTCGGCTGCTCCAGCCGGGCCCCTGAGCTCCAGAGGCCTTGGAAGTGAGCGCTCAATCCGCTCCAAATGACCCCCAGGACCCTCTGAGATGGCCTCCTGGAAGCTAAGCTCCAGGGACCGGGGAGCTCGGCACCAACAAGCCCGGCCGTGGACCTCCATAGGCTGGGCACGTCAGCTCCAGAGGCTGGGCACGTCGGCTGCTCCAGCCGGGCCCCTGAGCTCCAGAGGCCTTGGAAGTGAGCGCTCAATCCGCTCCAAATGACCCCCAGGACCCTCTGAGACGGCCTCCTGGAAGCTAAGCTCCAGGGACCGGGGAGCTCGGCACCAACAAGCCCGGCCGTGGACCTCCAGAGGCTGGGCATGTCGGCTGCTCTAGCCGGGCCCCTGAGCTCCAGAGGCCTTGGAAGTGAGCGCTCAATCCGCTCCAAATGACCCCCAGGACCCTCTGAGATGGCCTCCTGGAAGCTAAGCTCCAGGGACCGGGGAGCTCGGCACCAACAAGCCCGCCCGTGGACCTCCAGAGGCTGGGCACGTCAGCTCCAGAGGCTGGGCACGTCGGCTGCTCCAGCCGGGCCCCTGAGCTCCAGAGGCCTTGGAAGTGAGCGCTCAATCCGCTCCAAATGACCCCCAGGACCCTCTGAGATGGCCTCCTGGAAGCTAAGCTCCAGGGACCGGGGAGCTCGGCACCAACAAGCCCGCCCGTGGACCTCCAGAGGCTGGGCACGTCGGCTGCTCTAGCCTGGCCCCTGAGCTCCAGAGACCTTGGAAGTGAGCGCTCAATCCGCTCCAAATGACCCCCAGGACCCTCTGAGATGGCCTCCTGGAAGCTCAGCTCCAGGGACCGGGGAGGTCGGCACCAACAAGCCCGGCCGTGGACCTCCATAGGCTGGGCACGTCGGCTGCTCTAGCCGGGCCCCTGAGCTCCAGAGGCCTTGGAAGTGAGCGCTCAATCCGCTCCAAATGACCCCCAGGACCCTCTGAGATGGCCTCCTGGAAGCTGAGCTCCAGGGACCGGGGAGCTCGGCACCAACAAGCCCGGCCGTGGACCTCCAGAGGCTGGGCACGTCGGCTGCTCTAGCCGGGCCCCTGAGCTCCAGAGGCCTTGGAAGTGAGCGCTCAATCCGCTCCAAATGACCCCCAGGACCCTCTGAGATGGCCTCCTGGAAGCTAAGCTCCAGGGACCGGGGAGCTCGGCACCAACAAGCCCGGCCGTGGACCTCCAGAGGCTGGGCACGTCAGCTCCAGAGGCTGGGCACGTCGGCTGCTCCAGCCGGGCCCCTGAGCTCCAGAGGCCTTGGAAGTGAGCGCTCAATCCGCTCCAAATGACCCCCAGGACCCTCTGAGACGGCCTCCTGGAAGCTAAGCTCCAGGGACCGGGGAGCTCGGCACCAACAAGCCCGGCCGTGGACCTCCAGAGGCGGGCACGACGGCTCCAGAAGTCTCCCTGTGGAGAGCCAGAGATGGACTCTCCAGGAACCTTGCGCCCCAGCCGGACCTGCGTACCCACACTTAAGCACACCTCCTGGGATGAAGCCAATAGCCGCACCCGCTGGAAGCTCGCGCCCCTGGTACTCCGTTTCAGCTTTCGTGCCCCTGGTATTCCATTTTGGACTTAGCCGAAATATGACTAAGTCCACACTGGAGTACCAGGGGCGCAGGGAAAATTTGGAAGTGTTAGTGATTAGGATTTTATTTTTGTAATTTAAGATGGAGTACCAGGGGCGCAGAAAAATTTGGAGGTGTTAGTTATTATGATTTCATCTTTGGAATCGGTACAGGTTGGACACATTATAACACCAAAACAGCACAAATGCCAATCAACGCACTCATCTATATCATAAATGTATTAATTGAAATGTGTATTTTGTATAGAGAAGCCTTTTTTAATATTTATCATTTTCTATTTCCAATTACTCAGACACACATGAGCTAAAAAGAAACACACCATGACACTGGAAACCAGCAAAGCAAAGCAAGGATAAGACCAGGGCCTACCCGAATATTTAGACAGTGACCACGGGAAAAACGGCGGTGCTTCGGCCGGCCGATCCAAGATGCGGAGACCCCCGCGCTGGATCGTCTTCTTTGTCAATCCGACGAGGGTTTTTGGAAGTAACAGTGATTGGGATTTTATGTTTGTCATTTAAACTGGAGTACCAGGGGTGCAGGGAAAATTTGGAAGTGTTAGTGATTAGGATTTTATTTTTGTAATTTAAAATGGAGTACCAGGGGCGCAGAAAAATTTGGAGCTGTTAGTTATTATGATTTCATTTTTGGAATCGGTACAGGTTGGACACATTATAACACCAAAACAGCACAAATGCCAATCAACGCACTCATCTATATCATAAATGTATTAATTGAAATGTGTATTTTGTATAGAGAAGCCTTTTTTAATATTTATCATTTTCTATTTCTTATTACTCAGACGCACATGAGCTAAAAAGAAACACACCATGACACTGGAAACCAGCAAAGCAAAGCAAGAATAAGACCAGAGCCTACCCGAATATTTAGACTGTGACCACGGGAAATACGGCGGTGCTTCGGCCGGCCGATCCAAGATGCGGAGACCCCCGCGCTGGATCGTCTTCTTTGTCAATCCGACGAGGGTTTTTGGAAGTATTAGTGATCGGGATTTTATGTTTGTCATTTAAACTGGAGTACCAGGGGTGCAGGGAAAATTTGGAAGTGTTAGTGATTAGGATTTTATTTTTGTAATTTAAAATGGAGTACCAGGGGCGCAGAAAAATTTGGACGTGTTAGTGATTAGGATTTTACGTTTGTAATTTAAGATGGAGTACCAGGGGCGCAGAAAAATTTGGACGTGTTAGTGATTATGATTTCATTTTTGGAATCAGTACAGGTTGGACACATTATAACACCAAAACAGCACAAATGCGAATCAACACACTCATCTATATCATAAATGTATTAATTGAAATGTGTATTTTGTATAGAGAAGCCTTTTTTAATATTCATCATTTTCTATTTCTTATTACTCAGACACTCATGAGCTAAAAAGAAACACACCATGACACTGGAAACCAGCAAAGCAAAGCAAGACTAAGACCAGAGCCGACCCGAATATTTGGGTCATAATCACGACGGAACGGCCGGCCGATCGCGGTCGAAGGTGGCACCACACCGCACCGCACCGTGGCGGAGTCCGCGGGGGTCCAGCCGACAGACAGGTGTGTCAGGTAAGCCAAGATGCGGAGAACCCCGCCCTGGAATCGTGTTTTTTGTCAATCGGACAAGGATTTCTGGAAGTATCAGTGATTAGGATTTTATGTTTGTAATTTAAGATGGAGTACCAGGGGCGCAGGGAAAATTTGGACGTGTTAGTGATTAGGATTTTATGTTTGTAATTTAAGATGGAGTACCAGGGGCGCAGAAAAATTTGGACGTGTTAGTGATTAGGATTTTATGTTTGTAATTTAAGATGGAGTAACAGGGGCGCAGAAAAATTTGGACGTGTTAGTGATTAGGATTTTATGTTTGTAATTTAAGATGGAGTAACGGGCGCAGAAAAATTTGGACGTGTTAGTGATTAGGATTTTATGTTTGTAATTTAAGATGGAGTAACAGGGGCGCAGAAAAATTTGGACGTGTTAGTGATTAGGATTTTATGTTTGTCATTTAAACTGGAGTACCAGGGGCGCAGAAAAATTTGGACGTGTTAGTGATTAGGATTTTATGTTTGTCATTTAAACTGGAGTACCAGGGGCGCAGAAAAATTTGGACGTGTTAGTGATTAGGATTTTATGTTTGTCATTTAAACTGGAGTACCAGGGGCGCAGAAAAATTTGGACGTGTTAGTGATTAGGATTTTACGTTTGTAATTTAAGATAGTAACAGGGGTGCAGAAAAATTTGGACGTGTTAGTGATCAGGATTTTATGTTTGTCATTTAAACTGGAGTACCAGGGGCGCAGAAAAATTTGGACGTGTTAGTGATTAGGATTTTATTTTTGTAATTTAAACTGGAGTACCAAGGGCGCGGGTAACTTGGAAGCATTAGAGGGTAGGATATCAGTTTTATTTGGATGTGTTAGAGATTAGGATATCATGTGTGGAATCTGTGGACTTTATACACATTATAACAGGATAAAGGCACAAATATGCACCAACACAATCATCATTATCATAACTTTATTAATTAAAATGTGTACTTTGTATAGAGAAACTTTTTTAATATTCATTATTATTTATTTTTTATTACTCAGACACACATGAGCTGAAAAGAAACAAAAAAAAAGTAAGCGCCCATCTCCATGTGCCACAGCTCACCCTGAAGCCACGTTTCGTGACTTGTACAGCAACTATTTCTGTACGTTCCTCTGAATTCACAGGAACAGGAACTTCATTATTTTTAAAACGGAACAACAAATAACAAACTTTTTAATGAACTGCATTAAAGCAAAAACAATGTCGACAACAGTCGAATGCCCTCAATGCTCCCACTTCTTGTTGTCCACAGAAAAACTCCCCGGGGGCTTGGAGTCTAACCCCTTGGGGACTGCGTCCGGAACCATGTTGAGCGGCTTGGGGTTCTGGCTTGAAGGGGGGGTGTTTCCCTCCTCGTCGCTGGCTGCCCCCGGAACGAAGGTGAGGTTTACGCCTATCTGGAGCATCTTTTTGTCCTAAAAAATCAAAAAGTCAAGCGTTACCATTTAGTGTAACTGGAGTGTATTCACACAGCGACAACCTGCTCATCAACGGAAAGCTAACCCATTCAAACACACACACACACACACACACACTGACACTTACCTGAGGTGTCCCAGGGCGATCAGCCTCCTGCTCCTTGCTTGTTTTTTCCCCAGGGGCACCGGAGTCCACGGGTGGCTGGCTGGCGGCGCGGGCGTAGTTGTTGTTGTTGTCACACTGCTACAGTCAAATGTGTGATAAATGTTGAAAAAAAACACATTACGGTTTGATGATATCATCTTCAAGAGGTTAAAAAAATCTGTTGATAACTGTGTTAAAACTTACCATTGTCACTTCCTCGCAAAAGTTCTTGAATGGTTGAAGATACATGTGGGAATAGAGAAAGTAATGTTAGCATAGCTTGGGCTAAAATTGCAGACACTTGTCACATCAATACAGCTACGCTAAATGGATTCCAAAGCTTGCATCCAAATCCATAAATGGATTCCAAAAGGTGCATACAATTCCTAAATCGATTCCTCGTTTCGCATCCGGCCTGTGATTGGTCGGTTTTCCCTTTAACCCTCCCACTCCAAACGGTGCATCGAAATCCCTAAACTCACCCAAGAATGTGATTTCCAAGTTGGGTATTCCCTCTAATGTACCAATTTGGAAGGAAAGTCCTTCTGACAAGTTGGGAATTCCGGCCCATTCTACGAGTTCCAGAAGTGCGACAGAAGCCCTAGTCCTTAACACTACATTTTTAGTTGAACGTATGGCATTTCTGGAAAATCTTGAATCCAAATTCTCTTTTTTCAGAATTGTTTAATTTCGACGTGGAGTATGCAAATTCTTAGCCCTTCGGGGGTTCTGCAGTACGCATTTACCTACTTCCATCGCATTTGGTACCCTCGTTTTATTCGTCACGGTTTGTGAATAAAAAATTCCCAAAACTGGTATCTTTTGTCTGTTCCACCTCTACTGTTTAGTAATTATATTCACTATTTGGAATCACAAACTTGTAATCTGTTTAGTAATTATATTCACCATTTGGAATCACAAACTTGTAATCTGTTTAGTAATCATATTCACTATTTGGAATCACAAACTTGGAACCTGTTTAGTAATTATATTCACCATTTGGAATCACAAACTTGTAATCTGTTTAGTAATCATATTCATTATTTGGAATCACAAACTTGGAACCTGTTTAGTAATTATATTCACCATTTGGAATCACAAACTTGTAATCTGTTTAGTAATCATATTCATTATTTGGAATCACAAACTTGGAACCTGTTTAGTAATTATATTCACTATTTGGAATCACAAACTTGGAATGTAATTACTAACTAAATTCCAAGTTTGTGATTCCAAAAATAGAATATAATTACTAACTATATTCCAAGTTTGTGATTCCAAATTGCATATATTATTAATAAACAAATTCCAAGTTTGTGATTCCAAAAATAGAATATAATTACTAAACAAATTCCAAGTTTGTGATTCCAAATTGTATATATTATTAATAAACAAATTCCAAGTTTGTGATTCCAAAAATAGAATATAATTACTAAACAAATTCCAAGTTTGTGATTCCAAATTGTATATATTATTAATAAACATATTCCAAGTTTGTGATTCCAAAAATAGAATATAACTACTAACTGAATTCCAAGTTTGTGATTCCAAATTGTATATATTATTAATAAACAAATTCCAAGTTTGTGATTCCAAAAATGGAATATAATTACTAAACAAATTCCAAGTTTGTGATTCCAAATTGTATATATTATTAATAAACAAATTCCAAGTTTGTGATTCCAAAAATAGAATATAATTACTAACTATATTCCAAGTTTGTGATTCCAAATTGTATATATTATTAATAAACAAATTCCAAGTTTGTGATTCCAAAAATAGAATATAATTACCAAACAAATTCCAAGTTTGTGATTCCAAAAATAGAATATAATTACTAACTATATTCCAAGTTTGTGATTCCAAATTGTATATATTATTAATAAACAAATTCCAAGTTTGTGATTCCAAAAATAGAATATAATTACTAAACAAATTCCAAGTTTGTGATTCCAAAAATAGAATATAATTACTAACTATATTCCAAGTTTGTGATTCCAAATTGTATATATTATTAATAAACAAATTCCAAGTTTGTGATTCCAAAAATAGAATATAATTACCAAACAAATTCCAAGTTTGTGATTCCAAAAATAGAATATAATTACTAACTATATTCCAAGTTTGTGATTCCAAAAATAGAATATAACTACTAACTGAATTCCAAGTTTGTGATTCCAAATTGTATATATTATTAATAAACAAATTCCAAGTTTGTGATTCCAAAAATGGAATATAATTACTAAACAAGTTCCAAGTTTGTGATTCCAAATTGTATATATTATTAATAAACAAATTCCAAGTTTGTGATTCCAAAAATAGAATATAATTACTAACTATATTCCAAGTTTGTGATTCCAAATTGTATATATTATTAATAAACAAATTCCAAGTTTGTGATTCCAAATTGTATATATTATTAATAAACAAATTCCAAGTTTGTGATTCCAAAAATAGAATATAATTACCAAACAAATTCCAAGTTTGTGATTGTGATGTCTTTAGTCACTTATATTGTATTTCTGGAAGTTTTAGGGAATAACATTTTAACTTTGGAATCTATTTAGTAGTCATTTAATTCATATCTTGGCATCATTAGTGATTTCTATACAAAATCTGGAATGAACATAGTAGGCTTTAAGACGCTCACCTTGCACTGTACTTCAGGCCTGTGCATTCGATAGTGGTGGCACTTCAGCTGGCCAAGGTTGCTTTTATATGCCTTCGAGAGCTCATTTCTGATTGGACAATCAGTGACCACACCTTCTCGGATTTCCTGGAATGACGTTAGTGCCAAATGTGGTAACATTTTTGGAATGCCAATCTAACTCAACTCTGGGAGTTGTGTCTGTATTTTCCCTGCAGATCTACGGGGTACCTGGGAGAGTGTGGGTGTGGCAGCCAGCCGAATTTGGAGCACCTGTGCCTTGCTGCCACAGAGTGCTGTTCGCCCTCTCTGGCTTTGACGCTTCCACCGGCCAGCAGCCGCAGGCCTTTTGTTTGTTTGTCTCTGGTTCTGTTTTCACTCCACAACACCCTACGCTTCATTATTCACACACCCACACTTACATGACTGATATTACTGACTGACACACTGCCTATTTGCAAATTATTGTATAGTTGTCTTTTTTGTCTTATGACAGTATTGCTATCTAATAAACGTTTAACTTTGGAATCTGTTTAGTAATTTATATTACAACTTGGGTTATATTTAGCAATTTATACTGTAGTTTTGGAATGACAAATTTGGACGGTGTGGTCAATTTAATTTATATGTTGTTATCATTACTGATTTGTATGACAAATTTGGAATAAAAATTAGTACTTTTAAATGTACTTGACATGTGTGTGTGTGTGTGTGTGTGTGTGCTAATATCGGGAACATTGAAAAAAGAAAACGCGACCCTTTCACGAAATTTTTTTATTCAAAACGCTCAACATGACAACAGAAAAGGCATTCAGTGGCTGAGGGTCGCGCCGTCCGCCGGTCGTGGACAACAAACAGGTGACGCCGAGGACGAGTTCATCTCTGAGGCGAGGGAGGGCGGAGTCTGAACTGAAGGCACCATAACCCAAGAACGGGTGCCAGAGCCCCGCTCCTCATGTCGACCCATCAGGGCTGGCTTTTGGATCCCCGAAACACATCTGCAAAGCGAGACGCCAGCAATTGTTCATCATCATCTTTAAATTCTTCTATTCACAAAGTGATTCAATTTCTGGTGATTAACCCCAGAAATTGGCTGAGAATAATGACGCAAACGGTTACGCTGACACTTAGTTAGTTAGTAGCAAATCCAAAAATAAAATTTCCATACTTACGCCACGTGATGAAGAAAATGTAGAGGAGTATGAGAATCAGAAAGATTAACAGCAGACCGAAGACGACGTTTAAAGGATCCTTGCACTGAGAGAGAGAAAAGAAACAGTCAGTGTGCTTCGTATTCACGCCCTTTGGCCAAAGTCACAGATACTACATTTAACACTTACACACAATTTTCGGACGACAACAGGTGAGTTCACTTCTCGGGGAGGGGGGCTGACATCTGCCTAAAGAGAGGGCAATTCTAGAATGACTACACACATTATGTATTGAGTAAAATGCAATGCACGTCCACAAGACAGACACCAAAGAACTCCAGACACCATGCCTACCATGTGGGGATGTGGTGCAAGCGATCCGGTGCGACTGGTCTTCCGAAGAACCTGAATGATGACAGAAACACTTGTATGAGAAAAGTTATACTCAAATCGGTGTATAACAGCAAATACAGAATTCTGTCTTTTTTCCTTTTTTTTTTTTTACCATTCATAAATCTGTTCCTCCACTATATTTGCGGAATGCTTCACAGATACAGATACAATGAGTTACAAATGTGCAATTTCATCCAGCTGTTTTTGTGACATTTTAAAACACGGTTTTGGAAGATAAAGTCATTTTAGCGCAAACTTGGAAACATTAGTGATAAATATTCGCTTTCTGAAATCGCTTAGAAAATCTTATGTTAACTTTGGAAGCCTTAGTGATAAATATTCGCTTTCTGGAATCGTTTAGCGACTCTTATGTTAAATTTGGAAGGATTTATATGCACTCCCGGACATATACAGAAAGTTGGAAGTTAAACTTGGAAGAATTAGGGATTTATATGCACTACCTGCAGAAATATATAGGAAGAAAGATTAACTTTCCGGAATGATTTAGCGCATCTTATGGTACATTTGGAGGGCTTAGCAACTTTATATCATATATATTTGGAATTGATCTCACCTCAGTTACGCGTCCGACAGATGCGTGCGAATGCATGCGCTGCTCGGAAGGAAGGGCTTTTTTTTTGTAATACTCCGAGCGGAGCGTTTCATTGGCTCCTACTCTGCCGCCAATCTGGCAGGGCTGGAAATATCAGATGCTGTTCTTGGATTCAATTTAGGATCGAGGATCACTTATTCGAAATACTCATATTTTGTGATTGAAAAAATTGTTGAATGATGAAGCTTGTTAGCTCATAAGGCGTCCTAAATAGATTCCATATTTTGTTAATCCAAAAGTAATATCCCAAGCGCTAAGCGGATTCTACGTTATTATTATTTATATCTTGTCATCATTAGTGATTTGTATATCAAATTTGGAATAACAACAGTACTTTTTTTATAATGTCGACGTGTGTGTGTGTGTGTGTGTGTGTGTGTGTTTTCACATCGGGAAGGTGAAAAAAAGAGGGCGACTGCTCAATAATCAATATATCATCGCAAGCAGGCACGCACGCACACACGCGATGTCTGAAGTGCCTCGCTGTCATTCAGTAGCCTACCTCAGGTCCAGGAGTCTCTCCGGTAGAAGTCCTCTGGTGTAAAGGCGAGTTTGCGGAGCCTCGTCCGGACATTTTCAAAGGTCAGATGGAGCTTTCTCGCCTCCGCCAACAGGTCGGCGGAATCCGAGAGGACTTCTTTGATCTAAGGAGAGGGTGAAAACAAACAGTCCAAAATGATGCGGATTTGGAGAAGACACAGAAGGACGCAAATTCCTACTCTCTGCCGCCTGATGTCCCCTTCTTTGAGCTCCTTTCGAAAAAGCCGTCTCAGCAGCTGGTCAAATTCCTGAGTGTAGTGAAGCCTCCTTCGTTTTCCCTGATTGCGCGATGGTGAGGAAGGAAGCAGAAAGAAAATAAAAAAATAAAAAAAACAACGACTGCAATGACACAAATGTGTCTTGCATGCAGTGGGTGCATGAAATGGTGAGACTCACTGGTCGTGGCGAGAACACTGGCAAGTCATCGGAGCTGCTGGAGGAAGAATCATCTGTGTCGCTGGTAGAGGAATCGTAGGAATCGCCGGAAGAAGAAGAAGAAGAAGAAGAAGAAGAAGAAGAAGAAGAAGAATCGTCGGACGAGCTGTCGGGCTGAGCCGAGGACGACAGATGAGACAATGACACAGTTGATGGGTATTTGATACACTGTCGCAATGACATTGCGATGCATTTAAATGTTTTCAATGACATGTCTTGTCCTGAATATTGATGAAGTAAGATTGTGTGTTGTTTGTTTGTTTGTTTTTTGCCCACCTCACACTTCAAACGTCCTGCCAGGGTAGGAAAGGCTGCCTAAGGACAAGTGTAAAAGAGGTCAATAGCCTGAACCTCTTATCGAGTAGAACAGAGATGGAGACGGTTACAGTTTTAGGTTAACCAAAGCTGTTGGATACTTATTGCAAATGCATAGAACGACTTGCTTTCTACTTACTGAACATTCTGGCTCCTGCTTCACCAACACGCCCCGTCTTCGACCGCAAGCCGGCCTCACCTGAGGGGGGGTACAGCAAAGAGAATCCCAATGTGAATCCGACTCTTGCGAGCGCGCGCCTTCGTGCATTGTAATGCAACAGCGTGTTATTACGCTATTTAACAACAACTTGCACTTACCGGGGAGCCTGGCTCTTCCTTGATTTTTCGACCCGGTGGACCGCCGACGGAGTCACTGGAAGACATCTACAAAGAGGGGGGAGTTATGTTATCGTGATGTGAATTGAAGAATTAGGGATTCGTATGCACTTTCAGAAAGGTGGAAGTTGAACATGGAAGAATTAGCAGAAAGAAATAGCAAGTTGGAACCTTTAGTCATTTTTATCCACTATTTGGAATTGGTTAGAAATGATCCTTCAGTTCAGATTTTTAAGACGAGTGATTGACATATCTGTCTTTGGAATGCCTTAATTATGCAAGATCATATTTTTAGAGTCTTAAAGCCTTCTCTTTAAATCAACTTGCAAATCTTCTGGGCTCAACCAAAGGGTGTGGGTTTTCTTTTTTGAAGAATTAGGGATTCGTATGCACTTTCAGTAAGGTGGAAGTTGAACATGGAAGAATTAGCAGAAAGAAATAGCAAGTTGGAACCTTTAGTCATTTTTATCCACTATTTGGAATTTGTTAGAAATGATCCTTCAGTTCAGATTTTTAAGACGAGTGATTGACATATCTGTCTTTGGAATGCCTTAATTATGCAAGATCATATTTTTAGAGTCTTAAAGCCTTCTCTTTAAATCAACTTGCAAGTCTTCTGTGCTCAACCAAAGGGTGTGGGTTATCTTTTTTGAAGAATTAGGGATTCGTATGCACTTTCAGTAAGGTGGAAGTTGAACATGGAAGAATTAGCAGAAAGAAATAGCAAGTTGGAACCTTTAGTCATTTTTATCCACTATTTGGAATTGGTTCGAAATGATCCTTCAGTTCAGATTTTTAAGACGAGTGATTGACATATCTGTCTTTGGAATGCCTTAATTATGCAAGATCATATTTTTAGAGTCTTAAAGCCTTCTCTTTAAATCAACTTGCAAGTCTTCTGGGCTCAACCAAAGGGTGTGGGGGGTTTTTTTTGTCTCTCAACCGTGTCCAAACTTACAGCGCACTAACAGGTAGAAGATGTAGGTCAACAGGAGGACGAGAACAAGAGCCAGCAGAGCGATGCCACAGTCGAAGGGATCCGCGCACTAAGAAAGGGGGGGAAAAAAACAACACACAGTCAGTCAGACAGACAGACATTCAGTCAGACAGACAGAGAGACAGAGAAGGAAAGAAAGAAAGAAAGAAAGAAAGAAAGAAAGAAACAAACAAACAAACGGTCATCCGATTTCATATTTACAGTCTTTGGCCACGGTGGTAGATGCTTTTAACACTTACACGGTATTTTCCGACATCATCAGGTGGTTGCCTAAACAGGGATGGCCATTCGAGAGTAAATACGCACATTAAGCTTTGAGTAATATCCACATCCACAAGACAGATAACAAAGAATTTGAGACACTGCGCTCACCATATTACGATACAGTGCGATCCATCGCCATTTTCAATTGCAGTACCTAAATGACGGCAGAAATATTCAGATCGTAAATATGTGATATTGAAATCTGTGCAGAAAGACCAACGCATAATGCCTTTTTATCCTTCCTTTACCCATCGCAAATGTGTTTCTCCGCTATATTTCCAGATTGCTTCGTAGATACCGCAGCGAGTTACAAACACCAACCTTCATCCAGCTGTTTTTGTGACACAACAGATGGTGAGAAAACCTTGCCTTCTCTTTTTTTAAATGGACAATCATTCCATCATTCCAAATGTTGTAATGCAGAACATTATTTATTGTCATATTTCCTTCTGTTTTAGACTGAAAGAGGAAGATTGCATTCTGAGAAAATGGCATACCCTCAGCAGGATGGCATTGCACAACGGGAACGAAGACATGCAGATTGGAGGGGGGAGCAAGACTGGTGGGCATCGTCTCCCCTGGTGAAGAAAAGCAAACGTGAGAGATGGGCGCTTGGCCGATTTCAAGAACGACGACCCTTCCTCTAAAGACCGACGACAAGATAATGGCACTCGCTATCTCTCTCTCTCGAAGAAGAAGAAGAAGAAGAAGAAGAAGAAGAAGAAGAATTGAAGATTTAGGGCTTCAGATGAGCTATTTGGAACACAAAGTACTTTTAAGTCAAACTTGGAAGCCTTAGCGATAAAGATTCACCTTCTGGTGTTATTTAGCGAGTCTTGTTATATTTGGAAGAAGTAAGTAATAAATATTCACTTTATGGAATCAATTATGGATTATTATGCAGAATTTGGAAGCCTTGGTAATTCATATTCACTTTCGGGATCATTTAGCGAAATTATGCTAAATTTGGGAGATTTAGTAATATATAATCACTTTCTGAAATAATTTAGCTAATTTTATAGTAGATTTGGAAGAAGCCTTAGTGATAAAGATTCACCTTCCGGAATTATTTTGCGAATGTCATTTTAAATTTGGAAGAAGCCTTAGTGATAAAGATTGATGGTAAAAAACAACTTTATATCACATTTCTGGAATTTACCTTACCTCATTTACGCGTCCAACAAATGCATGCGAATGCAAGCGCTGCCTCTTATGCTCTCCCAACAGTGCGTCTCATTGGCTCGTACTCAGCGGCCAATTGGGCTACAGGCTCGAATTATGAGATGCCGTTTTTGGATTCAATTTAGGATCAAGAATCACTTATTTGAATTTTTCATTTTGGATTTGAAAAAATGTGTGATGAAGCTTGTTAGCTCATCCCAGGAAGTCATATTCTCAACTGGGATTGGCCTGTTTACAAGCAAGTGTCTTTGTTTGTTTTCTGCGTCCTTGTTCCTTTGTTTTGTTCTATTCTACTTACGGATGTTTGTAAATACCGAAAGAGAAGAAGAAGAGCCGCCGCTGCCGCCGTCTGCTGCTGCTGTTGTTTTGTTCTGTCTGTCATTGTAATATTCTGTCCTTTGGATGCTGTGGCAAACATATTTCCCCCATGTGGGACAATAAAGCAATTCCGATTCTTAAACTTGAATGTTTGAAACACTTTACTATGGATGCCAATATTCAACCAGTTCTTCAATAGTAAACCTTTTTTATTTTTATTTTGAAGCAGTAACCATCTACATTTGTATTTGAAAAAGTTAGACTGTCAAACTTAGAGCCAGCAATGGCTGATTTAAAATCAGTTAATTCATCAGAATTCAAAACCCGGAACCATTAGTGATTAATATTTTTAGATTGGAAGGTTCAGTTATCTGTATCAATAGCAATTTAGGCATTTCAATCGAAATGCTGGAAGGATTAGTGATTTTTATCTCCTCTTTGTCGTTGATGACAGACCCTCTAAAAACAAAGAAAGAGGAAGCAATGATCAAGTTAACTGTGAACTTTTATTCACTGCAAAATGCTGTAAAAAAACAAAAACATCAAACAACAAAAGCAAACAACAAACAAACACAGTGACATCAGCAAAATGGACACTCAAGTCCAAGTCCATGACTGTTTATTTGGCAGATTTCGGCCAGCTTTTCATCCCAAGTCTGCTGGTGGATGAGGGGCCTTGCCTGCAGCTTGATCAGGGGCCTGTGGCGCTGGTGGATCGGGGGCCTGTGAAGCTGGTGGATCGGGGGCCTGTGGCGCTGGTGGATCGGGGGCCTGTGAAGCTGGTGGATCGGGGGCCTGTGAAGCTGGTGGATCGGGGGCCTGTGGAGGTGGTGGATCGGGGGCCTGCGCTTGTGGATCGGGGGCCTGCGCTGGTGGATCGGGGGCCTGTGGAGGTGGTGGATCGGGGGCCTGTGGAGGTGGTGGATCGGGGGCCTGCGCTTGTGGATCGGGGGCCTGCGCTGGTGGATCGGGGGCCTGTGGAGGTGGTGGATCGGGGGCCTGTGGAGGTGGTGGATCGGGGGCCTGCGCTTGTGGATCGGGGGCCTGCGCTGGTGGATCGGGGGCCTGTGGAGGTGGTGGATCGGGGGCCTGTGGAGGTGGTGGATCGGGGGCCTGTGGAGGTGGTGGTTCGGGGGCCTGAGGCGCTGGTGGATCGGGGGCCTGTGGCGCTGGTGGATCGGGGGCCTGTGAAGCTGGTGGATCGGGGGCCTGTGAAGCTGGTGGATCGGGCGCCTGTGAAGCTGGTGGATCGGGGGCCTGTGGCGCTGGTGGATCGGGGGCCTGTGAAGCTGGTGGATCGGGGGCCTGTGAAGCTGGTGGATCGGGGGCCTGTGAAGCTGGTGGATCCGGGGCCTGTGAAGCTGGTGGATCGGGGGCCTGTGAAGCTGGTGGATCGGGGGCCTGCGCTGGTGGATCGGGGGCCTGTGGAGGTGGTGGATCGGGGGCCTGTGGAGGTGGTGGATCGGGGGCCTGCGCTTGTGGATCGGGGGCCTGCGCTGGTGGATCGGGGGCCTGTGGAGGTGGTGGATCGGGGGCCTGTGGAGGTGGTGGATCGGGGGCCTGTGGAGGTGGTGGTTCGGGGGCCTGAGGCGCTGGTGGATCGGGGGCCTGTGAAGCTGGTGGATCGGGGGCCTGTGAAGCTGGTGGATCGGGCGCCTGTGGCGCTGGTGGATCGGGGGCCTGTGAAGCTGGTGGATCGGGGGCCTGTGAAGCTGGTGGATCGGGGGCCTGTGAAGCTGGTGGATCGGGGGCCTGTGAAGCTGGTGGATCGGGGGCATGTGAAGCTGGTGGATCGGGGGCCTGTGAAGCTGGTGGATCGGGGGCCTGTGAAGCTGGTGGATCGGCGGCCTGTGAAGCTGGTGGATCGGGGGCCTGTGGCGCTGGTGGATCCGGGGCCTGTGAAGCTGGTGGATCGGGGGCCTGTGAAGCTGGTGGATTGGGGGCCTGTGAAGCTGGTGGATCGGGGGCCTGCGCTGGTGGCTGAGGGGCCTGTGCTGCCATCACCATGTCTTCCACGCCTGAGTCATCCCCTGTGGATGAGAGGCAGACCACGTCCGTTATGTGGTCAGATCGTCTCGTGGATGGCAAATTCGAGTCATCCGAGGAAAGGTTCTCGTAAACCAACGTTTTTTCTTGCTTTTCCTCCTTTATCTTCTTACTCTTTCTAACTTTTTCTTTTCTCTTCCTCTTCCTCTTCTTTGAGCTCATCCCCTGTGTAGCGTCTTTGTCTGCGTCTGGGAGTTTGGCAGACCCCTCATCCATTCCCTTCTCTGCCTGGTCAGGGGCTTCAGCTCTTTTCTTGTCCCTTTTCTTCCTCTGTAGTCTGGTCATCATTGGCTTTTTTGATCTCCCCTTGTTCCTGGGTTGCTTTTTCATTTCTTTATCAGTCTCTTTCTGTCCCCTTTCTCCGTCTTCCTGTGTCTGTGAATTGTCTTTTTTTGACACTTCCTCCTCCTCCTTGTCCTCGTCGTTGTCGTCGTTGTTGTCCTCCTCCTCCTCCTCCTCCTCCTCCGCAGCAGCAGCAGCAGCACCATCACCATCACCATCTTCCGAGTCCGACTCTTTTTCTTCAATCCTTTCAGTGTTCTGACACAGAGCGTCGGCGGTGTGAGCCCTCGACTCGAAAGCCTCCTTGAAGTCCAGATCTGCCTCGTAAAACTTCTCAGCTGTTGCATTCGAGTGGCACATCAACCTGCGGACGCTGGACTTCTTGCTAGTGTCCAAAGACCTCCCGATCTACAAAAAGAGAAGACATAAAACAAGTTGAGGAAAAACACTTATTAGCTGGTCAAAACTCGAACCGATTGAATATTAAAAAAATTAAATAAATAAATAAAAAAATAATAAGAATTCTTACGCAGGTGCTGATACTGCTGCGGATCAGATTGAAGGTCGGACTCCCCGGTAGGCCGAAACCTTTCCAGGTGGCCTGGAAGGACTCCAGGAGTACGTTGTAGGGGCCACCATTGGAATTAGAGAAAAAAATCTCAGAGTCGCCGCACTTGAATTTGTGTCGGTGGTAGATGAATCTGCTGAGCCAAAGGTACTCCTCCTTATTCAAAGGAATGAGAGCGCGACCAAACGTTTCCTTCGTCTTGTGCTGTGTGACCTGAGAGAGTGAGAGAGAGAGAGAGAGAGAGAGAGAGTGAGAGAGCGAGAAAAGAAATCAATAAAGCAAATAATTACGCACTGTGATATGGATACATTATCTGAAAGATAAAGAGATTAAAATACTTTCTTTGGAACTATTAGCAAGTATGGATCGACTATTTAAAATTATTAGCAAATTGTATCCACTATTTGGAAAACACTGCACGAAACACACCTCCAAACGCACGTGCTTTGCGGATGCAATATGTGAAAGATAAAGAGACTAAAATGCGTTGTTTGTAATTATTAGCAAATTGTATCGACTATTTGGAAAACACTGCAGGAAACGCACCTCCAAACGCACGTGCTTTGCGGATGCAATATGTGAAAGATAAAGAGACTAAAATGCGTTGTTTGTAATTATTAGCAAATTGTAGCGACTATTTGGAAAACACTGCAGGAAACGCACCTCCAAACGCACGTGCTTTGCGGATGCAATATGTGAAAGATAAAGAGACTAAAATGCGTTGTTTGTAATTATTAGCAAATTGTATCCACTATTTGGAAAACACTGCAGGAAACGCACCTCCAAACGCACGTGCTTTGCGGATGCAATATGTGAAAGATAAAGAGACTAAAATGCGTTGTTTGTAATTATTAGCAAATTGTATCCACTATTTGGAAAACACTGCACGAAACGCACCTCCAAACGCACGTGCTTTGCGGATGCAATATGTGAAAGATAAAGAGACTAAAATGCGTTGTTTGTAATTATTAGCAAATTGTATCGACTATTTGGAAAACACTGCAGGAAACGCACCTCCAAACGCACGTGCTTTGCGGATGCAATATGTGAAAGATAAAGAGACTAAAATGCGTTGTTTGTAATTATTAGCAAATTGTAGCGACTATTTGGAAAACACTGCAGGAAACGCACCTCCAAACGCACGTGCTTTGCGGATGCAATATGTGAAAGATAAAGAGACTAAAATGCGTTGTTTGTAATTATTAGCAAATTGTATCGACTATTTGGAAAACACTGCACGAAATACATCTCCAAGTCTGCCAACACAGCACGCTCTTACCCCAATTATACGTCTGCCATTCCTGTCACAGTCTGCCGCCGTCACCTCCTCCACCTTTAGGTTTGCCAGGACCCCCCTCCTGTGGCCCGTCGTACAGACAATGAATCCGGCGATGAGTCCGTAGAAATGATCCAACTTTTTTCTGTTTGGCCGTTTTTCCAGGCGCACTGTAAAGCAGAAGGACATTTTCAACTAGCGTGCCACAACCATCTTCGTCTTATCTGAGTTTTCAAACGCCGGTAACCGAAATACTTACGCAGTGCAGCCGGTATCTCTCTTCGCACCTGCCGGAGGTAGGAGCTGATGTGGGCGGCCTTCACAAGCAAACCTGAAAGTCAGACACAAACCGGATTTCAAGTAAATGATGGTGTCGTGACTGGCGAGATAAAAATAAATAAATAAATAAATGAATAAATAATAACAATAATAATAATAATAATAATAAAATAGTAAGAATAAGAATAAATAAAAAATAAAAACAGATGCGGTTAAACCTACTAGTTTTTTTCATCCTGACAGATTGCCGATGCGTCACAATGTCCTTTTTGCACATTCTTGCAGCAGACTTCAAGATGAAAATAACTCCTCTCAGTAATTTTTGAGGAGCCTTGACCTCCTGGAGTTGTGCCTCCAAGAGGAATTGTAGAAATGCCCTCACGTTGCCAAGAATAATTAGCTGCGTTGTGACAGCATATTTTTTGAGCGTGTCCCGCCATCTGAGTGAGTGAGTGAGAGAGAGTGAGTGAGTGAGAGAGAGAGAGAGAGAGAGAGAGAGAGAGAGAGACACACACACACACACACACACAGATTAGCACACCTAGTAGATTTGCAACGTGCTACTCTCTCCCTTCCTCTCGGTTACACGTAGTGTTTGATAGACACAAGAAAGTTAAAAAGAGTATTAAAGTATTTACTCAAGCAGCCTCTCAGTGTTTCTCAAAAAACTGAACGTCATCTCCGGTATACTGCGGTCTGCCATGAAGAGCATCCACCGTCGGGCGTGTGCAACCCGCATCCTCGCGTTCTCCTCCTGTCTCCTGTTTCCAGCGGCGATGTTCTTGAACCACAAGTCGAGAATTTTTTCTGTGTGAAAGGGAAAGAGAATTTTATTGTTATAAGGGTTGTTTGGAATTATTAGCAAATTGTATCGATTATTTGGAAAACCTGCACAAAACGCACGTGCGATGTGGATACAATATGTGAAAGATAAAGAGATTAAAATTCGCTTTTTGGAATTATTAGCAAATTGTATCGATTATTTGGAAAACCTGCACCAAACGCACGTGCGATGTGGATACAATATGTGAAAGATAAAGAGATTAAAATTCGCTTTTTGGAATTATTAGCAAATTGTATCGATTATTTGGAAAACCTGCACCAAACGCACGTGCGATGTGGATACAATATGTGAAAGATAAAGAGATTAAAATTCGCTTTTTGGAATTATTAGCAAATTGTATCGATTATTTGGAAAACCTGCACCAAACGCACGTGCGATGTGGATACAATATGTGAAAGATAAAGAGATTAAAATTTGTTTTTTGGAATTATTAGCAAATTGTATCGATTATTTGGAAAACCTGCACCAAACGCACGTGCGATGTGGATACAATATGTGAAAGATAAAGAGATTAAAATTTGTTTTTTGGAATTATTAGCAAATTGTATCGATTATTAGGAGAACAACAACAACAACATAAACAACAAGAATATCTTATATGCGAGTAATACAAAAATGTAAATACCATAGCGAGGTAGCTTGGTCGGGTCGCTCACAATTTTTCTCCTCTCGAATTTTTTACGCGCAGAACTCCCTGGAGTCTGAGGGTTGTACTCCAGCATCTTCTTTGGCGTGGTGGACGAAGAGGACGACGACTGCTGCTGGTGAGGGGTGGACGGCGACTGCAGGTGCTGCGGGGTGGACGACTGCTGCGGGTGCTGCGGGGTGGACGACTGCTGCTGCTGCGGGGTGGACGACTGCTGCGGGGTGGACGACTGCTGCTGCTGCGGGGTGGACGACTGCTGCGGGTGCTGCGGGGTGGAGGACTGCTGCTGCTGATCATGATGATGAAGAGAAGGGGTGGACAACTCCTCCTCCTCCTCCTGCTGCTGCTGCTGCTGCTGGGTGGACTCCTGCTGCTCCCGAGAAGGAGTCGATGATGTCATCCAAGTATTCGTGTCGCTCCTCAGCCGGTGAATTCTTACCCTGAGACCGACGCAGCCGTTACAGTTTTTCCGTAGAGGTAAGGCATGACCACAGGAAGAGAGAGTGCTGGTGCTGGCGCTGTGGCTGGTGCTGGTGCTGGCGCTGGCACTGGCGCTGGCGCTGCTGCTGCTGGGGCTGGCGGTGGCATCTCCAACTCCATCCTCATCTCCATCCTCATCTCCATCTCCATCCTCATCTCCATCTCCATCTCCATCACTGCTCGACGTCAGCTTCTCCTGGTCCAGGGTGGTCATCATCGCTGGCAGGGGATTGGACTTCCTCAGCCTCCTCAGGGCTTTCAATTTGGCACTCCGTTTGGCGATCCTCAGAATATTTTTCTGAGTCTCTTTCTGTAATGGCAAGAAAGCACATTGAAGGTTAAATCTCAGCACGACACGTGTACGCCAATAGCACATGTTGATATTGTGTATTTTAAATCAAGGCGGACAGAGGAACTAACCTTCAGCCCGCCGTGCATATTCTCCACATGCTTGTCCAGCCGGGATAGCTTTTTGCGTTTGCATATGGGACATGTTAGCCTGCCGTTATGGCTGGAAATAAGAGAAGAAAAGAAAAAAAAAGAAAAGAAAAAAATGACAATTCAAAATTAACAATAATAAACGCGACACCATTAAGGAAACAAAAGCGGAGGTGTGAGACGCGATTCATCAGAGCCACCGAACGGTACTTACGTCGCCGAAGCGTAGCCGAGGAGCAGCTTCAATTCTATGGAGTTTCCAATCTGGTGGTACTTGACCAGATGCTGGCGAACAGCAACATAGGGCACCGCACAGACTGGACACGGGACTGGACTCCGTGGCATCTTTTTCTCTGGTGAAGACAAGCAGACAGACGTTATTAGTCTATTAGTTTATTAGTCCGTTATCGTTACTCATTACCCCCCCCCCCCCCCCACACACACACACACACACACACTCACCACCGAGGCGGACGCGCGATATTAATGATATTCAGTATTTTGAAGACCTAGTCATTATTACACCCAAATTGCAAGCCTTAGTAATACATAACCACTTTCTGGAATAATTTAGTAGAAATTAGGCTGAATTTGGAAGCCTTGGTAATAAATATTCACTTTCTGGAATCAATTAGTAGAAATGAGGCTGAATTTGGAAGCCTTGTAATAAATATTCACTTTCTGAAATCAATTAGTAAAAATTAGGCTGAATTTGGAAGCCTTGGTAAGAAATATTCACTTTCTGGAATCAATTAGTAGAAATTAGGCTGAATTTGGAAGTCTTAGTGAGAAATATTCACTTTCTGGAATCAATTAGTAGAAATTAGGCTGAATTTGGAAGCCTTGGTAAGAAATATTCACTTTCTGGAATCAATTAGTAGAAATTAGGCTGAATTTGGAAGTCTTAGTGAGAAATATTCACTTTCTGGATGTTATTTAGTGAATCTCATTGCAAATATGGAAGCATTAGTAGCGTTAGATGATGACTTGAAATTGGTCTTACCTCAGTGTTGCATCCAACAAGTGCATCTAAATGGATGCACTTGATGGAAGGGCTATTTAAAGCCTTTCATTGGCTCGCTCTCGGCCAATCAGAGCATGGACATAATTTAGGATAGAGGTTCACTTATATGGAATACGTGCCATGCTTGTCTTGATATATGTCTGTCTTGACATATATGACATCATTCAATTACAGAGTATTTATTAGTTATGATTTAAGTATGTATATATATATATATATATATATATATACATATATGTATATATGTGTGTATATATATATATATATATATATATATATATATATATATATATATATATACATAAATATGTATTGGTGTATATATGTATATAAACGCGTCAGCTGCTCTAGCCGGACCCCTGAGCTCCAGAGGCCTTGGAAGTGAGCGCTCAATCCGCTCCAAATGACCCCCAGGACCCTCTGAGATGGCCTCCTGGAAGCTGAGCTCCAGGGACCGGGGAGCTCGGCACCAACAAGCCCGGCCGTGGACCTCCAGAGGCTGGGCACGTCGGCTGCTCTAGCCGGGCCCCTGAGCTCCAGAGGCCTTGGAAGTGAGCGCTCAATCCGCTCCAAATGACCCCCAGGACCCTCTGAGATGGCCTCCTGGAAGCTAAGCTCCAGGGACCGGGGAGCTCGGCACCAACAAGCCCGGCCGTGGACCTCCAGAGGCTGGGCACGTCAGCTCCAGAGGCTGGGCACGTCGGCTGCTCCAGCCGGGCCCCTGAGCTCCAGAGGCCTTGGAAGTGAGCGCTCAATCCGCTCCAAATGACCCCCAGGACCCTCTGAGATGGCCTCCTGGAAGCTAAGCTCCAGGGACCGGGGAGCTCGGCACCAACAAGCCCGCCCGTGGACCTCCAGAGGCTGGGCACGTCGGCTGCTCTAGCCTGGCCCCTGAGCTCCAGAGACCTTGGAAGTGAGCGCTCAATCCGCTCCAAATGACCCCCAGGACCCTCTGAGATGGCCTCCTGGAAGCTCAGCTCCAGGGACCGGGGAGGTCGGCACCAACAAGCCCGGCCGTGGACCTCCATAGGCTGGGCACGTCGGCTGCTCTAGCCGGGCCCCTGAGCTCCAGAGGCCTTGGAAGTGAGCGCTCAATCCGCTCCAAATGACCCCCAGGACCCTCTGAGATGGCCTCCTGGAAGCTGAGCTCCAGGGACCGGGGAGCTCGGCACCAACAAGCCCGGCCGTGGACCTCCAGAGGCTGGGCACGTCGGCTGCTCTAGCCGGGCCCCTGAGCTCCAGAGGCCTTGGAAGTGAGCGCTCAATCCGCTCCAAATGACCCCCAGGACCCTCTGAGATGGCCTCCTGGAAGCTAAGCTCCAGGGACCGGGGAGCTCGGCACCAACAAGCCCGGCCGTGGACCTCCAGAGGCTGGGCACGTCAGCTCCAGAGGCTGGGCACGTCGGCTGCTCCAGCCGGGCCCCTGAGCTCCAGAGGCCTTGGAAGTGAGCGCTCAATCCGCTCCAAATGACCCCCAGGACCCTCTGAGACGGCCTCCTGGAAGCTAAGCTCCAGGGACCGGGGAGCTCGGCACCAACAAGCCCGGCCGTGGACCTCCAGAGGCTGGGCACGTCGGCTGCTCTAGCCGGGCCCCTGAGCTCCAGAGGCCTTGGAAGTGAGCGCTCAATCCGCTCCAAATGACCCCCAGGACCCTCTGAGATGGCCTCCTGGAAGCTAAGCTCCAGGGACCGGGGAGCTCGGCACCAACAAGCCCGCCCGTGGACCTCCATAGGCTGGGCACGTCAGCTCCAGAGGCTGGGCACGTCGGCTGCTCCAGCCGGGCCCCTGAGCTCCAGAGGCCTTGGAAGTGAGCGCTCAATCCGCTCCAAATGACCCCCAGGACCCTCTGAGATGGCCTCCTGGAAGCTAAGCTCCAGGGACCGGGGAGCTCGGCACCAACAAGCCCGCCCGTGGACCTCCAGAGGCTGGGCACGTCGGCTGCTCTAGCCTGGCCCCTGAGCTCCAGAGACCTTGGAAGTGAGCGCTCAATCCGCTCCAAATGACCCCCAGGACCCTCTGAGATGGCCTCCTGGAAGCTCAGCTCCAGAGACCGGGGAGGTCGGCACCAACAAGCCCGGCCGTGGACCTCCAGAGGCTGGGCACGTCCGCTGCTCCAGCCTGGCCCCTGAGCTCCAGAGACCTTGGAAGTGAGCGCTCAATCCGCTCCAAATGACCCCCAGGACCCTCTGAGGTGGCCTCCTGGAAGCTCAGCTCCAGGGACCGGGGGGGGGGCGGCACCAACAAGCCCGGCCGTGGACCTCCAGAGGCGGGCACGACGGCTCCAGAAGTCTCCCTGTGGAGAGCCAGAGATGGACTCTCCAGGAACCTTGCGCCCCAGCCGGACCTGCGTACCCACACTTAAGCACACCTCCTGGGATGAAGCCAATAGCCGCACCCGCTGGAAGCTCGCGCCCCTGGTACTCCGTTTCAGCTTTCGTGCCCCTGGTATTCCATTTTGGACTTAGCCGAAATATGACTAAGTCCACACTGGAGTACCAGGGGCGCAGGGAAAATTT
The DNA here is from genome assembly GCF_965226575.1 of Pagrus pagrus. NCBI lineage: Eukaryota > Metazoa > Chordata > Actinopteri > Spariformes > Sparidae > Pagrus > Pagrus pagrus. Next base: position 121,501 of record NW_028175342.1, read on the forward strand.
GGAAGTGTTAGTGATTAGGATTTTATTTTTGTAATTTAAGATGGAGTACCAGGGGCGCAGAAAAATTTGGAGGTGTTAGTTATTATGATTTCATTTTTGGAATCGGTACAGGTTGGACACATTATAACACCAAAACAGCACAAATGCCAATCAACGCACTCATCTATATCATAAATGTATTAATTGAAATGTGTATTTTGTATAGAGAAGCCTTTTTTAATATTTATCATTTTCTATTTCTTATTACTCAGACGCACATGAGCTAAAAAGAAACACACCATGACACTGGAAACCAGCAAAGCAAAGCAAGAATAAGACCAGAGCCTACCCGAATATTTAGACTGTGACCACGGGAAATACGGCGGTGCTTCGGCCGGCCGATCCAAGATGCGGAGACCCCCGCGCTGGATCGTCTTCTTTGTCAATCCGACGAGGGTTTTTGGAAGTATTAGTGATCGGGATTTTATGTTTGTCATTTAAACTGGAGTACCAGGGGTGCAGGGAAAATTTGGAAGTGTTAGTGATTAGGATTTTATTTTTGTAATTTAAAATGGAGTACCAGGGGCGCAGAAAAATTTGGACGTGTTAGTGATTAGGATTTTACGTTTGTAATTAAAACTGGAGTACCAAGGGTGGGGAGGTCGGCACCCGCAAGCCCGGCCGTGGACCTCCAGAGGCTGGGCACGTCGGCTGCTCCAGCCGGGCCCCTGAGCTCCAGAGGCCTTGGAAGTGAGCGCTCAATCCGCTCCAAATGACCCCCAGGACCCTCTGAGATGGCCTCCTGGAAGCTAAGCTCCAGGGACCGGGGAGCTCGGCACCAACAAGCCCGGCCGTGGACCTCCATAGGCTGGGCACGTCAGCTCCAGAGGCTGGGCACGTCGGCTGCTCCAGCCGGGCCCCTGAGCTCCAGAGGCCTTGGAAGTGAGCGCTCAATCCGCTCCAAATGACCCCCAGGACCCTCTGAGATGGCCTCCTGGAAGCTAAGCTCCAGGGACCGGGGAGCTCGGCACCAACAAGCCCGGCCGTGGACCTCCATAGGCTGGGCACGTCAGCTCCAGAGGCTGGGCACGTCGGCTGCTCCAGCCGGGCCCCTGAGCTCCAGAGGCCTTGGAAGTGAGCGCTCAATCCGCTCCAAATGACCCCCAGGACCCTCTGAGATGGCCTCCTGGAAGCTAAGCTCCAGGGACCGGGGAGCTCGGCACCAACAAGCCCGGCCGTGGACCTCCATAGGCTGGGCACGTCAGCTCCAGAGGCTGGGCACGTCGGCTGCTCCAGCCGGGCCCCTGAGCTCCAGAGGCCTTGGAAGTGAGCGCTCAATCCGCTCCAAATGACCCCCAGGACCCTCTGAGACGGCCTCCTGGAAGCTAAGCTCCAGGGACCGGGGAGCTCGGCACCAACAAGCCCGGCCGTGGACCTCCAGAGGCTGGGCATGTCGGCTGCTCTAGCCGGGCCCCTGAGCTCCAGAGGCCTTGGAAGTGAGCGCTCAATCCGCTCCAAATGACCCCCAGGACCCTCTGAGATGGCCTCCTGGAAGCTAAGCTCCAGGGACCGGGGAGCTCGGCACCAACAAGCCCGCCCGTGGACCTCCAGAGGCTGGGCACGTCAGCTCCAGAGGCTGGGCACGTCGGCTGCTCCAGCCGGGCCCCTGAGCTCCAGAGGCCTTGGAAGTGAGCGCTCAATCCGCTCCAAATGACCCCCAGGACCCTCTGAGATGGCCTCCTGGAAGCTAAGCTCCAGGGACCGGGGAGCTCGGCACCAACAAGCCCGCCCGTGGACCTCCAGAGGCTGGGCACGTCGGCTGCTCTAGCCTGGCCCCTGAGCTCCAGAGACCTTGGAAGTGAGCGCTCAATCCGCTCCAAATGACCCCCAGGACCCTCTGAGATGGCCTCCTGGAAGTTCAGCTCCAGAGACCGGGGAGGTCGGCACCAACAAGCCCGGCCGTGGACCTCCAGAGGCTGGGCACGTCCGCTGCTCCAGCCTGGCCCCTGAGCTCCAGAGACCTTGGAAGTGAGCGCTCAATCCGCTCCAAATGACCCCCAGGACCCTCTGAGGTGGCCTCCTGGAAGCTCAGCTCCAGGGACCGGGGGGGGGGCGGCACCAACAAGCCCGGCCGTGGACCTCCAGAGGCGGGCACGACGGCTCCAGAAGTCTCCCTGTGGAGAGCCAGAGATGGACTCTCCAGGAACCTTGCGCCCCAGCCGGACCTGCGTACCCACACTTAAGCACACCTCCTGGGATGAAGCCAATAGCCGCACCCGCTGGAAGCTCGCGCCCCTGGTACTCCGTTTCAGCTTTCGTGCCCCTGGTATTCCATTTTGGACTTAGCCGAAATATGACTAAGTCCACACTGGAGTACCAGGGGCGCAGGGAAAATTTGGAAGTGTTAGTGATTAGGATTTTATTTTTGTAATTTAAGATGGAGTACCAGGGGCGCAGAAAAATTTGGAGGTGTTAGTTATTATGATTTCATTTTTGGAATCGGTACAGGTTGGACACATTATAACACCAAAACAGCACAAATGCCAATCAACGCACTCATCTATATCATAAATGTATTAATTGAAATGTGTATTTTGTATAGAGAAGCCTTTTTTAATATTTATCATTTTCTATTTCTTATTACTCAGACGCACATGAGCTAAAAAGAAACACACCATGACACTGGAAACCAGCAAAGCAAAGCAAGAATAAGACCAGAGCCTACCCGAATATTTAGACTGTGACCACGGGAAATACGGCGGTGCTTCGGCCGGCCGATCCAAGATGCGGAGACCCCCGCGCTGGATCGTCTTCTTTGTCAATCCGACGAGGGTTTTTGGAAGTATTAGTGATCGGGATTTTATGTTTGTCATTTAAACTGGAGTACCAGGGGTGCAGGGAAAATTTGGAAGTGTTAGTGATTAGGATTTTATTTTTGTAATTTAAAATGGAGTACCAGGGGCGCAGAAAAATTTGGACGTGTTAGTGATTAGGATTTTACGTTTGTAATTAAAACTGGAGTACCAAGGGTGGGGAGGTCGGCACCCGCAAGCCCGGCCGTGGACCTCCAGAGGCTGGGCACGTCGGCTGCTCCAGCCGGGCCCCTGAGCTCCAGAGGCCTTGGAAGTGAGCGCTCAATCCGCTCCAAATGACCCCCAGGACCCTCTGAGATGGCCTCCTGGAAGCTAAGCTCCAGGGACCGGGGAGCTCGGCACCAACAAGCCCGGCCGTGGACCTCCATAGGCTGGGCACGTCAGCTCCAGAGGCTGGGCACGTCGGCTGCTCCAGCCGGGCCCCTGAGCTCCAGAGGCCTTGGAAGTGAGCGCTCAATCCGCTCCAAATGACCCCCAGGACCCTCTGAGATGGCCTCCTGGAAGCTAAGCTCCAGGGACCGGGGAGCTCGGCACCAACAAGCCCGGCCGTGGACCTCCATAGGCTGGGCACGTCAGCTCCAGAGGCTGGGCACGTCGGCTGCTCCAGCCGGGCCCCTGAGCTCCAGAGGCCTTGGAAGTGAGCGCTCAATCCGCTCCAAATGACCCCCAGGACCCTCTGAGACGGCCTCCTGGAAGCTAAGCTCCAGGGACCGGGGAGCTCGGCACCAACAAGCCCGGCCGTGGACCTCCAGAGGCTGGGCATGTCGGCTGCTCTAGCCGGGCCCCTGAGCTCCAGAGGCCTTGGAAGTGAGCGCTCAATCCGCTCCAAATGACCCCCAGGACCCTCTGAGATGGCCTCCTGGAAGCTAAGCTCCAGGGACCGGGGAGCTCGGCACCAACAAGCCCGCCCGTGGACCTCCAGAGGCTGGGCACGTCAGCTCCAGAGGCTGGGCACGTCGGCTGCTCCAGCCGGGCCCCTGAGCTCCAGAGGCCTTGGAAGTGAGCGCTCAATCCGCTCCAAATGACCCCCAGGACCCTCTGAGATGGCCTCCTGGAAGCTAAGCTCCAGGGACCGGGGAGCTCGGCACCAACAAGCCCGCCCGTGGACCTCCAGAGGCTGGGCACGTCGGCTGCTCTAGCCTGGCCCCTGAGCTCCAGAGACCTTGGAAGTGAGCGCTCAATCCGCTCCAAATGACCCCCAGGACCCTCTGAGATGGCCTCCTGGAAGCTCAGCTCCAGGGACCGGGGAGGTCGGCACCAACAAGCCCGGCCGTGGACCTCCATAGGCTGGGCACGTCGGCTGCTCTAGCCGGGCCCCTGAGCTCCAGAGGCCTTGGAAGTGAGCGCTCAATCCGCTCCAAATGACCCCCAGGACCCTCTGAGATGGCCTCCTGGAAGCTGAGCTCCAGGGACCGGGGAGCTCGGCACCAACAAGCCCGGCCGTGGACCTCCAGAGGCTGGGCACGTCGGCTGCTCTAGCCGGGCCCCTGAGCTCCAGAGGCCTTGGAAGTGAGCGCTCAATCCGCTCCAAATGACCCCCAGGACCCTCTGAGATGGCCTCCTGGAAGCTAAGCTCCAGGGACCGGGGAGCTCGGCACCAACAAGCCCGGCCGTGGACCTCCAGAGGCTGGGCACGTCAGCTCCAGAGGCTGGGCACGTCGGCTGCTCCAGCCGGGCCCCTGAGCTCCAGAGGCCTTGGAAGTGAGCGCTCAATCCGCTCCAAATGACCCCCAGGACCCTCTGAGACGGCCTCCTGGAAGCTAAGCTCCAGGGACCGGGGAGCTCGGCACCAACAAGCCCGGCCGTGGACCTCCAGAGGCTGGGCACGTCGGCTGCTCTAGCCGGGCCCCTGAGCTCCAGAGGCCTTGGAAGTGAGCGCTCAATCCGCTCCAAATGACCCCCAGGACCCTCTGAGATGGCCTCCTGGAAGCTAAGCTCCAGGGACCGGGGAGCTCGGCACCAACAAGCCCGCCCGTGGACCTCCATAGGCTGGGCACGTCAGCTCCAGAGGCTGGGCACGTCGGCTGCTCCAGCCGGGCCCCTGAGCTCCAGAGGCCTTGGAAGTGAGCGCTCAATCCGCTCCAAATGACCCCCAGGACCCTCTGAGATGGCCTCCTGGAAGCTAAGCTCCAGGGACCGGGGAGCTCGGCACCAACAAGCCCGCCCGTGGACCTCCAGAGGCTGGGCACGTCGGCTGCTCTAGCCTGGCCCCTGAGCTCCAGAGACCTTGGAAGTGAGCGCTCAATCCGCTCCAAATGACCCCCAGGACCCTCTGAGATGGCCTCCTGGAAGCTCAGCTCCAGAGACCGGGGAGGTCGGCACCAACAAGCCCGGCCGTGGACCTCCAGAGGCTGGGCACGTCCGCTGCTCCAGCCTGGCCCCTGAGCTCCAGAGACCTTGGAAGTGAGCGCTCAATCCGCTCCAAATGACCCCCAGGACCCTCTGAGGTGGCCTCCTGGAAGCTCAGCTCCAGGGACCGGGGGGGGGGCGGCACCAACAAGCCCGGCCGTGGACCTCCAGAGGCGGGCACGACGGCTCCAGAAGTCTCCCTGTGGAGAGCCAGAGATGGACTCTCCAGGAACCTTGCGCCCCAGCCGGACCTGCGTACCCACACTTAAGCACACCTCCTGGGATGAAGCCAATAGCCGCACCCGCTGGAAGCTCGCGCCCCTGGTACTCCGTTTCAGCTTTCGTGCCCCTGGTATTCCATTTTGGACTTAGCCGAAATATGACTAAGTCCACACTGGAGTACCAGGGGCGCAGGGAAAATTTGGAAGTGTTAGTGATTAGGATTTTATTTTTGTAATTTAAGATGGAGTACCAGGGGCGCAGAAAAATTTGGAGGTGTTAGTTATTATGATTTCATTTTTGGAATCGGTACAGGTTGGACACATTATAACACCAAAACAGCACAAATGCCAATCAACGCACTCATCTATATCATAAATGTATTAATTGAAATGTGTATTTTGTATAGAGAAGCCTTTTTTAATATTTATCATTTTCTATTTCTTATTACTCAGACGCACATGAGCTAAAAAGAAACACACCATGACACTGGAAACCAGCAAAGCAAAGCAAGAATAAGACCAGAGCCTACCCGAATATTTAGACTGTGACCACGGGAAATACGGCGGTGCTTCGGCCGGCCGATCCAAGATGCGGAGACCCCCGCGCTGGATCGTCTTCTTTGTCAATCCGACGAGGGTTTTTGGAAGTATTAGTGATCGGGATTTTATGTTTGTCATTTAAACTGGAGTACCAGGGGTGCAGGGAAAATTTGGAAGTGTTAGTGATTAGGATTTTATTTTTGTAATTTAAAATGGAGTACCAGGGGCGCAGAAAAATTTGGACGTGTTAGTGATTAGGATTTTACGTTTGTAATTAAAACTGGAGTACCAAGGGTGGGGAGGTCGGCACCCGCAAGCCCGGCCGTGGACCTCCAGAGGCTGGGCACGTCGGCTGCTCCAGCCGGGCCCCTGAGCTCCAGAGGCCTTGGAAGTGAGCGCTCAATCCGCTCCAAATGACCCCCAGGACCCTCTGAGATGGCCTCCTGGAAGCTAAGCTCCAGGGACCGGGGAGCTCGGCACCAACAAGCCCGGCCGTGGACCTCCATAGGCTGGGCACGTCAGCTCCAGAGGCTGGGCACGTCGGCTGCTCCAGCCGGGCCCCTGAGCTCCAGAGGCCTTGGAAGTGAGCGCTCAATCCGCTCCAAATGACCCCCAGGACCCTCTGAGATGGCCTCCTGGAAGCTAAGCTCCAGGGACCGGGGAGCTCGGCACCAACAAGCCCGGCCGTGGACCTCCATAGGCTGGGCACGTCAGCTCCAGAGGCTGGGCACGTCGGCTGCTCCAGCCGGGCCCCTGAGCTCCAGAGGCCTTGGAAGTGAGCGCTCAATCCGCTCCAAATGACCCCCAGGACCCTCTGAGACGGCCTCCTGGAAGCTAAGCTCCAGGGACCGGGGAGCTCGGCACCAACAAGCCCGGCCGTGGACCTCCAGAGGCTGGGCATGTCGGCTGCTCTAGCCGGGCCCCTGAGCTCCAGAGGCCTTGGAAGTGAGCGCTCAATCCGCTCCAAATGACCCCCAGGACCCTCTGAGATGGCCTCCTGGAAGCTAAGCTCCAGGGACCGGGGAGCTCGGCACCAACAAGCCCGCCCGTGGACCTCCAGAGGCTGGGCACGTCAGCTCCAGAGGCTGGGCACGTCGGCTGCTCCAGCCGGGCCCCTGAGCTCCAGAGGCCTTGGAAGTGAGCGCTCAATCCGCTCCAAATGACCCCCAGGACCCTCTGAGATGGCCTCCTGGAAGCTAAGCTCCAGGGACCGGGGAGCTCGGCACCAACAAGCCCGCCCGTGGACCTCCAGAGGCTGGGCACGTCGGCTGCTCTAGCCTGGCCCCTGAGCTCCAGAGACCTTGGAAGTGAGCGCTCAATCCGCTCCAAATGACCCCCAGGACCCTCTGAGATGGCCTCCTGGAAGCTCAGCTCCAGGGACCGGGGAGGTCGGCACCAACAAGCCCGGCCGTGGACCTCCATAGGCTGGGCACGTCGGCTGCTCTAGCCGGGCCCCTGAGCTCCAGAGGCCTTGGAAGTGAGCGCTCAATCCGCTCCAAATGACCCCCAGGACCCTCTGAGATGGCCTCCTGGAAGCTGAGCTCCAGGGACCGGGGAGCTCGGCACCAACAAGCCCGGCCGTGGACCTCCAGAGGCTGGGCACGTCGGCTGCTCTAGCCGGGCCCCTGAGCTCCAGAGGCCTTGGAAGTGAGCGCTCAATCCGCTCCAAATGACCCCCAGGACCCTCTGAGATGGCCTCCTGGAAGCTAAGCTCCAGGGACCGGGGAGCTCGGCACCAACAAGCCCGGCCGTGGACCTCCAGAGGCTGGGCACGTCAGCTCCAGAGGCTGGGCACGTCGGCTGCTCCAGCCGGGCCCCTGAGCTCCAGAGGCCTTGGAAGTGAGCGCTCAATCCGCTCCAAATGACCCCCAGGACCCTCTGAGACGGCCTCCTGGAAGCTAAGCTCCAGGGACCGGGGAGCTCGGCACCAACAAGCCCGGCCGTGGACCTCCAGAGGCGGGCACGACGGCTCCAGAAGTCTCCCTGTGGAGAGCCAGAGATGGACTCTCCAGGAACCTTGCGCCCCAGCCGGACCTGCGTACCCACACTTAAGCACACCTCCTGGGATGAAGCCAATAGCCGCACCCGCTGGAAGCTCGCGCCCCTGGTACTCCGTTTCAGCTTTCGTGCCCCTGGTATTCCATTTTGGACTTAGCCGAAATATGACTAAGTCCACACTGGAGTACCAGGGGCGCAGGGAAAATTTGGAAGTGTTAGTGATTAGGATTTTATTTTTGTAATTTAAGATGGAGTACCAGGGGCGCAGAAAAATTTGGAGGTGTTAGTTATTATGATTTCATCTTTGGAATCGGTACAGGTTGGACACATTATAACACCAAAACAGCACAAATGCCAATCAACGCACTCATCTATATCATAAATGTATTAATTGAAATGTGTATTTTGTATAGAGAAGCCTTTTTTAATATTTATCATTTTCTATTTCCAATTACTCAGACACACATGAGCTAAAAAGAAACACACCATGACACTGGAAACCAGCAAAGCAAAGCAAGGATAAGACCAGGGCCTACCCGAATATTTAGACAGTGACCACGGGAAAAACGGCGGTGCTTCGGCCGGCCGATCCAAGATGCGGAGACCCCCGCGCTGGATCGTCTTCTTTGTCAATCCGACGAGGGTTTTTGGAAGTAACAGTGATTGGGATTTTATGTTTGTCATTTAAACTGGAGTACCAGGGGTGCAGGGAAAATTTGGAAGTGTTAGTGATTAGGATTTTATTTTTGTAATTTAAAATGGAGTACCAGGGGCGCAGAAAAATTTGGAGCTGTTAGTTATTATGATTTCATTTTTGGAATCGGTACAGGTTGGACACATTATAACACCAAAACAGCACAAATGCCAATCAACGCACTCATCTATATCATAAATGTATTAATTGAAATGTGTATTTTGTATAGAGAAGCCTTTTTTAATATTTATCATTTTCTATTTCTTATTACTCAGACGCACATGAGCTAAAAAGAAACACACCATGACACTGGAAACCAGCAAAGCAAAGCAAGAATAAGACCAGAGCCTACCCGAATATTTAGACTGTGACCACGGGAAATACGGCGGTGCTTCGGCCGGCCGATCCAAGATGCGGAGACCCCCGCGCTGGATCGTCTTCTTTGTCAATCCGACGAGGGTTTTTGGAAGTATTAGTGATCGGGATTTTATGTTTGTCATTTAAACTGGAGTACCAGGGGTGCAGGGAAAATTTGGAAGTGTTAGTGATTAGGATTTTATTTTTGTAATTTAAAATGGAGTACCAGGGGCGCAGAAAAATTTGGACGTGTTAGTGATTAGGATTTTACGTTTGTAATTTAAGATGGAGTACCAGGGGCGCAGAAAAATTTGGACGTGTTAGTGATTATGATTTCATTTTTGGAATCAGTACAGGTTGGACACATTATAACACCAAAACAGCACAAATGCGAATCAACACACTCATCTATATCATAAATGTATTAATTGAAATGTGTATTTTGTATAGAGAAGCCTTTTTTAATATTCATCATTTTCTATTTCTTATTACTCAGACACTCATGAGCTAAAAAGAAACACACCATGACACTGGAAACCAGCAAAGCAAAGCAAGACTAAGACCAGAGCCGACCCGAATATTTGGGTCATAATCACGACGGAACGGCCGGCCGATCGCGGTCGAAGGTGGCACCACACCGCACCGCACCGTGGCGGAGTCCGCGGGGGTCCAGCCGACAGACAGGTGTGTCAGGTAAGCCAAGATGCGGAGAACCCCGCCCTGGAATCGTGTTTTTTGTCAATCGGACAAGGATTTCTGGAAGTATCAGTGATTAGGATTTTATGTTTGTAATTTAAGATGGAGTACCAGGGGCGCAGGGAAAATTTGGACGTGTTAGTGATTAGGATTTTATGTTTGTAATTTAAGATGGAGTACCAGGGGCGCAGAAAAATTTGGACGTGTTAGTGATTAGGATTTTATGTTTGTAATTTAAGATGGAGTAACAGGGGCGCAGAAAAATTTGGACGTGTTAGTGATTAGGATTTTATGTTTGTAATTTAAGATGGAGTAACGGGCGCAGAAAAATTTGGACGTGTTAGTGATTAGGATTTTATGTTTGTAATTTAAGATGGAGTAACAGGGGCGCAGAAAAATTTGGACGTGTTAGTGATTAGGATTTTATGTTTGTCATTTAAACTGGAGTACCAGGGGCGCAGAAAAATTTGGACGTGTTAGTGATTAGGATTTTATGTTTGTCATTTAAACTGGAGTACCAGGGGCGCAGAAAAATTTGGACGTGTTAGTGATTAGGATTTTATGTTTGTCATTTAAACTGGAGTACCAGGGGCGCAGAAAAATTTGGACGTGTTAGTGATTAGGATTTTACGTTTGTAATTTAAGATAGTAACAGGGGTGCAGAAAAATTTGGACGTGTTAGTGATCAGGATTTTATGTTTGTCATTTAAACTGGAGTACCAGGGGCGCAGAAAAATTTGGACGTGTTAGTGATTAGGATTTTATTTTTGTAATTTAAACTGGAGTACCAAGGGCGCGGGTAACTTGGAAGCATTAGAGGGTAGGATATCAGTTTTATTTGGATGTGTTAGAGATTAGGATATCATGTGTGGAATCTGTGGACTTTATACACATTATAACAGGATAAAGGCACAAATATGCACCAACACAATCATCATTATCATAACTTTATTAATTAAAATGTGTACTTTGTATAGAGAAACTTTTTTAATATTCATTATTATTTATTTTTTATTACTCAGACACACATGAGCTGAAAAGAAACAAAAAAAAAGTAAGCGCCCATCTCCATGTGCCACAGCTCACCCTGAAGCCACGTTTCGTGACTTGTACAGCAACTATTTCTGTACGTTCCTCTGAATTCACAGGAACAGGAACTTCATTATTTTTAAAACGGAACAACAAATAACAAACTTTTTAATGAACTGCATTAAAGCAAAAACAATGTCGACAACAGTCGAATGCCCTCAATGCTCCCACTTCTTGTTGTCCACAGAAAAACTCCCCGGGGGCTTGGAGTCTAACCCCTTGGGGACTGCGTCCGGAACCATGTTGAGCGGCTTGGGGTTCTGGCTTGAAGGGGGGGTGTTTCCCTCCTCGTCGCTGGCTGCCCCCGGAACGAAGGTGAGGTTTACGCCTATCTGGAGCATCTTTTTGTCCTAAAAAATCAAAAAGTCAAGCGTTACCATTTAGTGTAACTGGAGTGTATTCACACAGCGACAACCTGCTCATCAACGGAAAGCTAACCCATTCAAACACACACACACACACACACACACTGACACTTACCTGAGGTGTCCCAGGGCGATCAGCCTCCTGCTCCTTGCTTGTTTTTTCCCCAGGGGCACCGGAGTCCACGGGTGGCTGGCTGGCGGCGCGGGCGTAGTTGTTGTTGTTGTCACACTGCTACAGTCAAATGTGTGATAAATGTTGAAAAAAAACACATTACGGTTTGATGATATCATCTTCAAGAGGTTAAAAAAATCTGTTGATAACTGTGTTAAAACTTACCATTGTCACTTCCTCGCAAAAGTTCTTGAATGGTTGAAGATACATGTGGGAATAGAGAAAGTAATGTTAGCATAGCTTGGGCTAAAATTGCAGACACTTGTCACATCAATACAGCTACGCTAAATGGATTCCAAAGCTTGCATCCAAATCCATAAATGGATTCCAAAAGGTGCATACAATTCCTAAATCGATTCCTCGTTTCGCATCCGGCCTGTGATTGGTCGGTTTTCCCTTTAACCCTCCCACTCCAAACGGTGCATCGAAATCCCTAAACTCACCCAAGAATGTGATTTCCAAGTTGGGTATTCCCTCTAATGTACCAATTTGGAAGGAAAGTCCTTCTGACAAGTTGGGAATTCCGGCCCATTCTACGAGTTCCAGAAGTGCGACAGAAGCCCTAGTCCTTAACACTACATTTTTAGTTGAACGTATGGCATTTCTGGAAAATCTTGAATCCAAATTCTCTTTTTTCAGAATTGTTTAATTTCGACGTGGAGTATGCAAATTCTTAGCCCTTCGGGGGTTCTGCAGTACGCATTTACCTACTTCCATCGCATTTGGTACCCTCGTTTTATTCGTCACGGTTTGTGAATAAAAAATTCCCAAAACTGGTATCTTTTGTCTGTTCCACCTCTACTGTTTAGTAATTATATTCACTATTTGGAATCACAAACTTGTAATCTGTTTAGTAATTATATTCACCATTTGGAATCACAAACTTGTAATCTGTTTAGTAATCATATTCACTATTTGGAATCACAAACTTGGAACCTGTTTAGTAATTATATTCACCATTTGGAATCACAAACTTGTAATCTGTTTAGTAATCATATTCATTATTTGGAATCACAAACTTGGAACCTGTTTAGTAATTATATTCACCATTTGGAATCACAAACTTGTAATCTGTTTAGTAATCATATTCATTATTTGGAATCACAAACTTGGAACCTGTTTAGTAATTATATTCACTATTTGGAATCACAAACTTGGAATGTAATTACTAACTAAATTCCAAGTTTGTGATTCCAAAAATAGAATATAATTACTAACTATATTCCAAGTTTGTGATTCCAAATTGCATATATTATTAATAAACAAATTCCAAGTTTGTGATTCCAAAAATAGAATATAATTACTAAACAAATTCCAAGTTTGTGATTCCAAATTGTATATATTATTAATAAACAAATTCCAAGTTTGTGATTCCAAAAATAGAATATAATTACTAAACAAATTCCAAGTTTGTGATTCCAAATTGTATATATTATTAATAAACATATTCCAAGTTTGTGATTCCAAAAATAGAATATAACTACTAACTGAATTCCAAGTTTGTGATTCCAAATTGTATATATTATTAATAAACAAATTCCAAGTTTGTGATTCCAAAAATGGAATATAATTACTAAACAAATTCCAAGTTTGTGATTCCAAATTGTATATATTATTAATAAACAAATTCCAAGTTTGTGATTCCAAAAATAGAATATAATTACTAACTATATTCCAAGTTTGTGATTCCAAATTGTATATATTATTAATAAACAAATTCCAAGTTTGTGATTCCAAAAATAGAATATAATTACCAAACAAATTCCAAGTTTGTGATTCCAAAAATAGAATATAATTACTAACTATATTCCAAGTTTGTGATTCCAAATTGTATATATTATTAATAAACAAATTCCAAGTTTGTGATTCCAAAAATAGAATATAATTACTAAACAAATTCCAAGTTTGTGATTCCAAAAATAGAATATAATTACTAACTATATTCCAAGTTTGTGATTCCAAATTGTATATATTATTAATAAACAAATTCCAAGTTTGTGATTCCAAAAATAGAATATAATTACCAAACAAATTCCAAGTTTGTGATTCCAAAAATAGAATATAATTACTAACTATATTCCAAGTTTGTGATTCCAAAAATAGAATATAACTACTAACTGAATTCCAAGTTTGTGATTCCAAATTGTATATATTATTAATAAACAAATTCCAAGTTTGTGATTCCAAAAATGGAATATAATTACTAAACAAGTTCCAAGTTTGTGATTCCAAATTGTATATATTATTAATAAACAAATTCCAAGTTTGTGATTCCAAAAATAGAATATAATTACTAACTATATTCCAAGTTTGTGATTCCAAATTGTATATATTATTAATAAACAAATTCCAAGTTTGTGATTCCAAATTGTATATATTATTAATAAACAAATTCCAAGTTTGTGATTCCAAAAATAGAATATAATTACCAAACAAATTCCAAGTTTGTGATTGTGATGTCTTTAGTCACTTATATTGTATTTCTGGAAGTTTTAGGGAATAACATTTTAACTTTGGAATCTATTTAGTAGTCATTTAATTCATATCTTGGCATCATTAGTGATTTCTATACAAAATCTGGAATGAACATAGTAGGCTTTAAGACGCTCACCTTGCACTGTACTTCAGGCCTGTGCATTCGATAGTGGTGGCACTTCAGCTGGCCAAGGTTGCTTTTATATGCCTTCGAGAGCTCATTTCTGATTGGACAATCAGTGACCACACCTTCTCGGATTTCCTGGAATGACGTTAGTGCCAAATGTGGTAACATTTTTGGAATGCCAATCTAACTCAACTCTGGGAGTTGTGTCTGTATTTTCCCTGCAGATCTACGGGGTACCTGGGAGAGTGTGGGTGTGGCAGCCAGCCGAATTTGGAGCACCTGTGCCTTGCTGCCACAGAGTGCTGTTCGCCCTCTCTGGCTTTGACGCTTCCACCGGCCAGCAGCCGCAGGCCTTTTGTTTGTTTGTCTCTGGTTCTGTTTTCACTCCACAACACCCTACGCTTCATTATTCACACACCCACACTTACATGACTGATATTACTGACTGACACACTGCCTATTTGCAAATTATTGTATAGTTGTCTTTTTTGTCTTATGACAGTATTGCTATCTAATAAACGTTTAACTTTGGAATCTGTTTAGTAATTTATATTACAACTTGGGTTATATTTAGCAATTTATACTGTAGTTTTGGAATGACAAATTTGGACGGTGTGGTCAATTTAATTTATATGTTGTTATCATTACTGATTTGTATGACAAATTTGGAATAAAAATTAGTACTTTTAAATGTACTTGACATGTGTGTGTGTGTGTGTGTGTGTGTGCTAATATCGGGAACATTGAAAAAAGAAAACGCGACCCTTTCACGAAATTTTTTTATTCAAAACGCTCAACATGACAACAGAAAAGGCATTCAGTGGCTGAGGGTCGCGCCGTCCGCCGGTCGTGGACAACAAACAGGTGACGCCGAGGACGAGTTCATCTCTGAGGCGAGGGAGGGCGGAGTCTGAACTGAAGGCACCATAACCCAAGAACGGGTGCCAGAGCCCCGCTCCTCATGTCGACCCATCAGGGCTGGCTTTTGGATCCCCGAAACACATCTGCAAAGCGAGACGCCAGCAATTGTTCATCATCATCTTTAAATTCTTCTATTCACAAAGTGATTCAATTTCTGGTGATTAACCCCAGAAATTGGCTGAGAATAATGACGCAAACGGTTACGCTGACACTTAGTTAGTTAGTAGCAAATCCAAAAATAAAATTTCCATACTTACGCCACGTGATGAAGAAAATGTAGAGGAGTATGAGAATCAGAAAGATTAACAGCAGACCGAAGACGACGTTTAAAGGATCCTTGCACTGAGAGAGAGAAAAGAAACAGTCAGTGTGCTTCGTATTCACGCCCTTTGGCCAAAGTCACAGATACTACATTTAACACTTACACACAATTTTCGGACGACAACAGGTGAGTTCACTTCTCGGGGAGGGGGGCTGACATCTGCCTAAAGAGAGGGCAATTCTAGAATGACTACACACATTATGTATTGAGTAAAATGCAATGCACGTCCACAAGACAGACACCAAAGAACTCCAGACACCATGCCTACCATGTGGGGATGTGGTGCAAGCGATCCGGTGCGACTGGTCTTCCGAAGAACCTGAATGATGACAGAAACACTTGTATGAGAAAAGTTATACTCAAATCGGTGTATAACAGCAAATACAGAATTCTGTCTTTTTTCCTTTTTTTTTTTTTACCATTCATAAATCTGTTCCTCCACTATATTTGCGGAATGCTTCACAGATACAGATACAATGAGTTACAAATGTGCAATTTCATCCAGCTGTTTTTGTGACATTTTAAAACACGGTTTTGGAAGATAAAGTCATTTTAGCGCAAACTTGGAAACATTAGTGATAAATATTCGCTTTCTGAAATCGCTTAGAAAATCTTATGTTAACTTTGGAAGCCTTAGTGATAAATATTCGCTTTCTGGAATCGTTTAGCGACTCTTATGTTAAATTTGGAAGGATTTATATGCACTCCCGGACATATACAGAAAGTTGGAAGTTAAACTTGGAAGAATTAGGGATTTATATGCACTACCTGCAGAAATATATAGGAAGAAAGATTAACTTTCCGGAATGATTTAGCGCATCTTATGGTACATTTGGAGGGCTTAGCAACTTTATATCATATATATTTGGAATTGATCTCACCTCAGTTACGCGTCCGACAGATGCGTGCGAATGCATGCGCTGCTCGGAAGGAAGGGCTTTTTTTTTGTAATACTCCGAGCGGAGCGTTTCATTGGCTCCTACTCTGCCGCCAATCTGGCAGGGCTGGAAATATCAGATGCTGTTCTTGGATTCAATTTAGGATCGAGGATCACTTATTCGAAATACTCATATTTTGTGATTGAAAAAATTGTTGAATGATGAAGCTTGTTAGCTCATAAGGCGTCCTAAATAGATTCCATATTTTGTTAATCCAAAAGTAATATCCCAAGCGCTAAGCGGATTCTACGTTATTATTATTTATATCTTGTCATCATTAGTGATTTGTATATCAAATTTGGAATAACAACAGTACTTTTTTTATAATGTCGACGTGTGTGTGTGTGTGTGTGTGTGTGTGTGTTTTCACATCGGGAAGGTGAAAAAAAGAGGGCGACTGCTCAATAATCAATATATCATCGCAAGCAGGCACGCACGCACACACGCGATGTCTGAAGTGCCTCGCTGTCATTCAGTAGCCTACCTCAGGTCCAGGAGTCTCTCCGGTAGAAGTCCTCTGGTGTAAAGGCGAGTTTGCGGAGCCTCGTCCGGACATTTTCAAAGGTCAGATGGAGCTTTCTCGCCTCCGCCAACAGGTCGGCGGAATCCGAGAGGACTTCTTTGATCTAAGGAGAGGGTGAAAACAAACAGTCCAAAATGATGCGGATTTGGAGAAGACACAGAAGGACGCAAATTCCTACTCTCTGCCGCCTGATGTCCCCTTCTTTGAGCTCCTTTCGAAAAAGCCGTCTCAGCAGCTGGTCAAATTCCTGAGTGTAGTGAAGCCTCCTTCGTTTTCCCTGATTGCGCGATGGTGAGGAAGGAAGCAGAAAGAAAATAAAAAAATAAAAAAAACAACGACTGCAATGACACAAATGTGTCTTGCATGCAGTGGGTGCATGAAATGGTGAGACTCACTGGTCGTGGCGAGAACACTGGCAAGTCATCGGAGCTGCTGGAGGAAGAATCATCTGTGTCGCTGGTAGAGGAATCGTAGGAATCGCCGGAAGAAGAAGAAGAAGAAGAAGAAGAAGAAGAAGAAGAAGAAGAATCGTCGGACGAGCTGTCGGGCTGAGCCGAGGACGACAGATGAGACAATGACACAGTTGATGGGTATTTGATACACTGTCGCAATGACATTGCGATGCATTTAAATGTTTTCAATGACATGTCTTGTCCTGAATATTGATGAAGTAAGATTGTGTGTTGTTTGTTTGTTTGTTTTTTGCCCACCTCACACTTCAAACGTCCTGCCAGGGTAGGAAAGGCTGCCTAAGGACAAGTGTAAAAGAGGTCAATAGCCTGAACCTCTTATCGAGTAGAACAGAGATGGAGACGGTTACAGTTTTAGGTTAACCAAAGCTGTTGGATACTTATTGCAAATGCATAGAACGACTTGCTTTCTACTTACTGAACATTCTGGCTCCTGCTTCACCAACACGCCCCGTCTTCGACCGCAAGCCGGCCTCACCTGAGGGGGGGTACAGCAAAGAGAATCCCAATGTGAATCCGACTCTTGCGAGCGCGCGCCTTCGTGCATTGTAATGCAACAGCGTGTTATTACGCTATTTAACAACAACTTGCACTTACCGGGGAGCCTGGCTCTTCCTTGATTTTTCGACCCGGTGGACCGCCGACGGAGTCACTGGAAGACATCTACAAAGAGGGGGGAGTTATGTTATCGTGATGTGAATTGAAGAATTAGGGATTCGTATGCACTTTCAGAAAGGTGGAAGTTGAACATGGAAGAATTAGCAGAAAGAAATAGCAAGTTGGAACCTTTAGTCATTTTTATCCACTATTTGGAATTGGTTAGAAATGATCCTTCAGTTCAGATTTTTAAGACGAGTGATTGACATATCTGTCTTTGGAATGCCTTAATTATGCAAGATCATATTTTTAGAGTCTTAAAGCCTTCTCTTTAAATCAACTTGCAAATCTTCTGGGCTCAACCAAAGGGTGTGGGTTTTCTTTTTTGAAGAATTAGGGATTCGTATGCACTTTCAGTAAGGTGGAAGTTGAACATGGAAGAATTAGCAGAAAGAAATAGCAAGTTGGAACCTTTAGTCATTTTTATCCACTATTTGGAATTTGTTAGAAATGATCCTTCAGTTCAGATTTTTAAGACGAGTGATTGACATATCTGTCTTTGGAATGCCTTAATTATGCAAGATCATATTTTTAGAGTCTTAAAGCCTTCTCTTTAAATCAACTTGCAAGTCTTCTGTGCTCAACCAAAGGGTGTGGGTTATCTTTTTTGAAGAATTAGGGATTCGTATGCACTTTCAGTAAGGTGGAAGTTGAACATGGAAGAATTAGCAGAAAGAAATAGCAAGTTGGAACCTTTAGTCATTTTTATCCACTATTTGGAATTGGTTCGAAATGATCCTTCAGTTCAGATTTTTAAGACAAGTGATTGACATATCTGTCTTTGGAATGCCTTAATTATGCAAGATCATATTTTTAGAGTCTTAAAGCCTTCTCTTTAAATCAACTTGCAAGTCTTCTGGGCTCAACCAAAGGGTGTGGGGGGTTTTTTTTGTCTCTCAACCGTGTCCAAACTTACAGCGCACTAACAGGTAGAAGATGTAGGTCAACAGGAGGACGAGAACAAGAGCCAGCAGAGCGATGCCACAGTCGAAGGGATCCGCGCACTAAGAAAGGGGGGGAAAAAAACAACACACAGTCAGTCAGACAGACAGACATTCAGTCAGACAGACAGAGAGACAGAGAAGGAAAGAAAGAAAGAAAGAAAGAAAGAAAGAAAGAAAGAAACAAACAAACAAACGGTCATCCGATTTCATATTTACAGTCTTTGGCCACGGTGGTAGATGCTTTTAACACTTACACGGTATTTTCCGACATCATCAGGTGGTTGCCTAAACAGGGATGGCCATTCGAGAGTAAATACGCACATTAAGCTTTGAGTAATATCCACATCCACAAGACAGATAACAAAGAATTTGAGACACTGCGCTCACCATATTACGATACAGTGCGATCCATCGCCATTTTCAATTGCAGTACCTAAATGACGGCAGAAATATTCAGATCGTAAATATGTGATATTGAAATCTGTGCAGAAAGACCAACGCATAATGCCTTTTTATCCTTCCTTTACCCATCGCAAATGTGTTTCTCCGCTATATTTCCAGATTGCTTCGTAGATACCGCAGCGAGTTACAAACACCAACCTTCATCCAGCTGTTTTTGTGACACAACAGATGGTGAGAAAACCTTGCCTTCTCTTTTTTTAAATGGACAATCATTCCATCATTCCAAATGTTGTAATGCAGAACATTATTTATTGTCATATTTCCTTCTGTTTTAGACTGAAAGAGGAAGATTGCATTCTGAGAAAATGGCATACCCTCAGCAGGATGGCATTGCACAACGGGAACGAAGACATGCAGATTGGAGGGGGGAGCAAGACTGGTGGGCATCGTCTCCCCTGGTGAAGAAAAGCAAACGTGAGAGATGGGCGCTTGGCCGATTTCAAGAACGACGACCCTTCCTCTAAAGACCGACGACAAGATAATGGCACTCGCTATCTCTCTCTCTCGAAGAAGAAGAAGAAGAAGAAGAAGAAGAAGAAGAAGAATTGAAGATTTAGGGCTTCAGATGAGCTATTTGGAACACAAAGTACTTTTAAGTCAAACTTGGAAGCCTTAGCGATAAAGATTCACCTTCTGGTGTTATTTAGCGAGTCTTGTTATATTTGGAAGAAGTAAGTAATAAATATTCACTTTATGGAATCAATTATGGATTATTATGCAGAATTTGGAAGCCTTGGTAATTCATATTCACTTTCGGGATCATTTAGCGAAATTATGCTAAATTTGGGAGATTTAGTAATATATAATCACTTTCTGAAATAATTTAGCTAATTTTATAGTAGATTTGGAAGAAGCCTTAGTGATAAAGATTCACCTTCCGGAATTATTTTGCGAATGTCATTTTAAATTTGGAAGAAGCCTTAGTGATAAAGATTGATGGTAAAAAACAACTTTATATCACATTTCTGGAATTTACCTTACCTCATTTACGCGTCCAACAAATGCATGCGAATGCAAGCGCTGCCTCTTATGCTCTCCCAACAGTGCGTCTCATTGGCTCGTACTCAGCGGCCAATTGGGCTACAGGCTCGAATTATGAGATGCCGTTTTTGGATTCAATTTAGGATCAAGAATCACTTATTTGAATTTTTCATTTTGGATTTGAAAAAATGTGTGATGAAGCTTGTTAGCTCATCCCAGGAAGTCATATTCTCAACTGGGATTGGCCTGTTTACAAGCAAGTGTCTTTGTTTGTTTTCTGCGTCCTTGTTCCTTTGTTTTGTTCTATTCTACTTACGGATGTTTGTAAATACCGAAAGAGAAGAAGAAGAGCCGCCGCTGCCGCCGTCTGCTGCTGCTGTTGTTTTGTTCTGTCTGTCATTGTAATATTCTGTCCTTTGGATGCTGTGGCAAACATATTTCCCCCATGTGGGACAATAAAGCAATTCCGATTCTTAAACTTGAATGTTTGAAACACTTTACTATGGATGCCAATATTCAACCAGTTCTTCAATAGTAAACCTTTTTTATTTTTATTTTGAAGCAGTAACCATCTACATTTGTATTTGAAAAAGTTAGACTGTCAAACTTAGAGCCAGCAATGGCTGATTTAAAATCAGTTAATTCATCAGAATTCAAAACCCGGAACCATTAGTGATTAATATTTTTAGATTGGAAGGTTCAGTTATCTGTATCAATAGCAATTTAGGCATTTCAATCGAAATGCTGGAAGGATTAGTGATTTTTATCTCCTCTTTGTCGTTGATGACAGACCCTCTAAAAACAAAGAAAGAGGAAGCAATGATCAAGTTAACTGTGAACTTTTATTCACTGCAAAATGCTGTAAAAAAACAAAAACATCAAACAACAAAAGCAAACAACAAACAAACACAGTGACATCAGCAAAATGGACACTCAAGTCCAAGTCCATGACTGTTTATTTGGCAGATTTCGGCCAGCTTTTCATCCCAAGTCTGCTGGTGGATGAGGGGCCTTGCCTGCAGCTTGATCAGGGGCCTGTGGCGCTGGTGGATCGGGGGCCTGTGAAGCTGGTGGATCGGGGGCCTGTGGCGCTGGTGGATCGGGGGCCTGTGAAGCTGGTGGATCGGGGGCCTGTGAAGCTGGTGGATCGGGGGCCTGTGGAGGTGGTGGATCGGGGGCCTGCGCTTGTGGATCGGGGGCCTGCGCTGGTGGATCGGGGGCCTGTGGAGGTGGTGGATCGGGGGCCTGTGGAGGTGGTGGATCGGGGGCCTGCGCTTGTGGATCGGGGGCCTGCGCTGGTGGATCGGGGGCCTGTGGAGGTGGTGGATCGGGGGCCTGTGGAGGTGGTGGATCGGGGGCCTGCGCTTGTGGATCGGGGGCCTGCGCTGGTGGATCGGGGGCCTGTGGAGGTGGTGGATCGGGGGCCTGTGGAGGTGGTGGATCGGGGGCCTGTGGAGGTGGTGGTTCGGGGGCCTGAGGCGCTGGTGGATCGGGGGCCTGTGGCGCTGGTGGATCGGGGGCCTGTGAAGCTGGTGGATCGGGGGCCTGTGAAGCTGGTGGATCGGGCGCCTGTGAAGCTGGTGGATCGGGGGCCTGTGGCGCTGGTGGATCGGGGGCCTGTGAAGCTGGTGGATCGGGGGCCTGTGAAGCTGGTGGATCGGGGGCCTGTGAAGCTGGTGGATCCGGGGCCTGTGAAGCTGGTGGATCGGGGGCCTGTGAAGCTGGTGGATCGGGGGCCTGCGCTGGTGGATCGGGGGCCTGTGGAGGTGGTGGATCGGGGGCCTGTGGAGGTGGTGGATCGGGGGCCTGCGCTTGTGGATCGGGGGCCTGCGCTGGTGGATCGGGGGCCTGTGGAGGTGGTGGATCGGGGGCCTGTGGAGGTGGTGGATCGGGGGCCTGTGGAGGTGGTGGTTCGGGGGCCTGAGGCGCTGGTGGATCGGGGGCCTGTGAAGCTGGTGGATCGGGGGCCTGTGAAGCTGGTGGATCGGGCGCCTGTGGCGCTGGTGGATCGGGGGCCTGTGAAGCTGGTGGATCGGGGGCCTGTGAAGCTGGTGGATCGGGGGCCTGTGAAGCTGGTGGATCGGGGGCCTGTGAAGCTGGTGGATCGGGGGCATGTGAAGCTGGTGGATCGGGGGCCTGTGAAGCTGGTGGATCGGGGGCCTGTGAAGCTGGTGGATCGGCGGCCTGTGAAGCTGGTGGATCGGGGGCCTGTGGCGCTGGTGGATCCGGGGCCTGTGAAGCTGGTGGATCGGGGGCCTGTGAAGCTGGTGGATTGGGGGCCTGTGAAGCTGGTGGATCGGGGGCCTGCGCTGGTGGCTGAGGGGCCTGTGCTGCCATCACCATGTCTTCCACGCCTGAGTCATCCCCTGTGGATGAGAGGCAGACCACGTCCGTTATGTGGTCAGATCGTCTCGTGGATGGCAAATTCGAGTCATCCGAGGAAAGGTTCTCGTAAACCAACGTTTTTTCTTGCTTTTCCTCCTTTATCTTCTTACTCTTTCTAACTTTTTCTTTTCTCTTCCTCTTCCTCTTCTTTGAGCTCATCCCCTGTGTAGCGTCTTTGTCTGCGTCTGGGAGTTTGGCAGACCCCTCATCCATTCCCTTCTCTGCCTGGTCAGGGGCTTCAGCTCTTTTCTTGTCCCTTTTCTTCCTCTGTAGTCTGGTCATCATTGGCTTTTTTGATCTCCCCTTGTTCCTGGGTTGCTTTTTCATTTCTTTATCAGTCTCTTTCTGTCCCCTTTCTCCGTCTTCCTGTGTCTGTGAATTGTCTTTTTTTGACACTTCCTCCTCCTCCTTGTCCTCGTCGTTGTCGTCGTTGTTGTCCTCCTCCTCCTCCTCCTCCTCCTCCGCAGCAGCAGCAGCAGCACCATCACCATCACCATCTTCCGAGTCCGACTCTTTTTCTTCAATCCTTTCAGTGTTCTGACACAGAGCGTCGGCGGTGTGAGCCCTCGACTCGAAAGCCTCCTTGAAGTCCAGATCTGCCTCGTAAAACTTCTCAGCTGTTGCATTCGAGTGGCACATCAACCTGCGGACGCTGGACTTCTTGCTAGTGTCCAAAGACCTCCCGATCTACAAAAAGAGAAGACATAAAACAAGTTGAGGAAAAACACTTATTAGCTGGTCAAAACTCGAACCGATTGAATATTAAAAAAATTAAATAAATAAATAAAAAAATAATAAGAATTCTTACGCAGGTGCTGATACTGCTGCGGATCAGATTGAAGGTCGGACTCCCCGGTAGGCCGAAACCTTTCCAGGTGGCCTGGAAGGACTCCAGGAGTACGTTGTAGGGGCCACCATTGGAATTAGAGAAAAAAATCTCAGAGTCGCCGCACTTGAATTTGTGTCGGTGGTAGATGAATCTGCTGAGCCAAAGGTACTCCTCCTTATTCAAAGGAATGAGAGCGCGACCAAACGTTTCCTTCGTCTTGTGCTGTGTGACCTGAGAGAGTGAGAGAGAGAGAGAGAGAGAGAGAGAGTGAGAGAGCGAGAAAAGAAATCAATAAAGCAAATAATTACGCACTGTGATATGGATACATTATCTGAAAGATAAAGAGATTAAAATACTTTCTTTGGAACTATTAGCAAGTATGGATCGACTATTTAAAATTATTAGCAAATTGTATCCACTATTTGGAAAACACTGCACGAAACACACCTCCAAACGCACGTGCTTTGCGGATGCAATATGTGAAAGATAAAGAGACTAAAATGCGTTGTTTGTAATTATTAGCAAATTGTATCGACTATTTGGAAAACACTGCAGGAAACGCACCTCCAAACGCACGTGCTTTGCGGATGCAATATGTGAAAGATAAAGAGACTAAAATGCGTTGTTTGTAATTATTAGCAAATTGTAGCGACTATTTGGAAAACACTGCAGGAAACGCACCTCCAAACGCACGTGCTTTGCGGATGCAATATGTGAAAGATAAAGAGACTAAAATGCGTTGTTTGTAATTATTAGCAAATTGTATCCACTATTTGGAAAACACTGCAGGAAACGCACCTCCAAACGCACGTGCTTTGCGGATGCAATATGTGAAAGATAAAGAGACTAAAATGCGTTGTTTGTAATTATTAGCAAATTGTATCCACTATTTGGAAAACACTGCACGAAACGCACCTCCAAACGCACGTGCTTTGCGGATGCAATATGTGAAAGATAAAGAGACTAAAATGCGTTGTTTGTAATTATTAGCAAATTGTATCGACTATTTGGAAAACACTGCAGGAAACGCACCTCCAAACGCACGTGCTTTGCGGATGCAATATGTGAAAGATAAAGAGACTAAAATGCGTTGTTTGTAATTATTAGCAAATTGTAGCGACTATTTGGAAAACACTGCAGGAAACGCACCTCCAAACGCACGTGCTTTGCGGATGCAATATGTGAAAGATAAAGAGACTAAAATGCGTTGTTTGTAATTATTAGCAAATTGTATCGACTATTTGGAAAACACTGCACGAAATACATCTCCAAGTCTGCCAACACAGCACGCTCTTACCCCAATTATACGTCTGCCATTCCTGTCACAGTCTGCCGCCGTCACCTCCTCCACCTTTAGGTTTGCCAGGACCCCCCTCCTGTGGCCCGTCGTACAGACAATGAATCCGGCGATGAGTCCGTAGAAATGATCCAACTTTTTTCTGTTTGGCCGTTTTTCCAGGCGCACTGTAAAGCAGAAGGACATTTTCAACTAGCGTGCCACAACCATCTTCGTCTTATCTGAGTTTTCAAACGCCGGTAACCGAAATACTTACGCAGTGCAGCCGGTATCTCTCTTCGCACCTGCCGGAGGTAGGAGCTGATGTGGGCGGCCTTCACAAGCAAACCTGAAAGTCAGACACAAACCGGATTTCAAGTAAATGATGGTGTCGTGACTGGCGAGATAAAAATAAATAAATAAATAAATGAATAAATAATAACAATAATAATAATAATAATAATAAAATAGTAAGAATAAGAATAAATAAAAAATAAAAACAGATGCGGTTAAACCTACTAGTTTTTTTCATCCTGACAGATTGCCGATGCGTCACAATGTCCTTTTTGCACATTCTTGCAGCAGACTTCAAGATGAAAATAACTCCTCTCAGTAATTTTTGAGGAGCCTTGACCTCCTGGAGTTGTGCCTCCAAGAGGAATTGTAGAAATGCCCTCACGTTGCCAAGAATAATTAGCTGCGTTGTGACAGCATATTTTTTGAGCGTGTCCCGCCATCTGAGTGAGTGAGTGAGAGAGAGTGAGTGAGTGAGAGAGAGAGAGAGAGAGAGAGAGAGAGAGAGAGACACACACACACACACACACACAGATTAGCACACCTAGTAGATTTGCAACGTGCTACTCTCTCCCTTCCTCTCGGTTACACGTAGTGTTTGATAGACACAAGAAAGTTAAAAAGAGTATTAAAGTATTTACTCAAGCAGCCTCTCAGTGTTTCTCAAAAAACTGAACGTCATCTCCGGTATACTGCGGTCTGCCATGAAGAGCATCCACCGTCGGGCGTGTGCAACCCGCATCCTCGCGTTCTCCTCCTGTCTCCTGTTTCCAGCGGCGATGTTCTTGAACCACAAGTCGAGAATTTTTTCTGTGTGAAAGGGAAAGAGAATTTTATTGTTATAAGGGTTGTTTGGAATTATTAGCAAATTGTATCGATTATTTGGAAAACCTGCACAAAACGCACGTGCGATGTGGATACAATATGTGAAAGATAAAGAGATTAAAATTCGCTTTTTGGAATTATTAGCAAATTGTATCGATTATTTGGAAAACCTGCACCAAACGCACGTGCGATGTGGATACAATATGTGAAAGATAAAGAGATTAAAATTCGCTTTTTGGAATTATTAGCAAATTGTATCGATTATTTGGAAAACCTGCACCAAACGCACGTGCGATGTGGATACAATATGTGAAAGATAAAGAGATTAAAATTCGCTTTTTGGAATTATTAGCAAATTGTATCGATTATTTGGAAAACCTGCACCAAACGCACGTGCGATGTGGATACAATATGTGAAAGATAAAGAGATTAAAATTTGTTTTTTGGAATTATTAGCAAATTGTATCGATTATTTGGAAAACCTGCACCAAACGCACGTGCGATGTGGATACAATATGTGAAAGATAAAGAGATTAAAATTTGTTTTTTGGAATTATTAGCAAATTGTATCGATTATTAGGAGAACAACAACAACAACATAAACAACAAGAATATCTTATATGCGAGTAATACAAAAATGTAAATACCATAGCGAGGTAGCTTGGTCGGGTCGCTCACAATTTTTCTCCTCTCGAATTTTTTACGCGCAGAACTCCCTGGAGTCTGAGGGTTGTACTCCAGCATCTTCTTTGGCGTGGTGGACGAAGAGGACGACGACTGCTGCTGGTGAGGGGTGGACGGCGACTGCAGGTGCTGCGGGGTGGACGACTGCTGCGGGTGCTGCGGGGTGGACGACTGCTGCTGCTGCGGGGTGGACGACTGCTGCGGGGTGGACGACTGCTGCTGCTGCGGGGTGGACGACTGCTGCGGGTGCTGCGGGGTGGAGGACTGCTGCTGCTGATCATGATGATGAAGAGAAGGGGTGGACAACTCCTCCTCCTCCTCCTGCTGCTGCTGCTGCTGCTGGGTGGACTCCTGCTGCTCCCGAGAAGGAGTCGATGATGTCATCCAAGTATTCGTGTCGCTCCTCAGCCGGTGAATTCTTACCCTGAGACCGACGCAGCCGTTACAGTTTTTCCGTAGAGGTAAGGCATGACCACAGGAAGAGAGAGTGCTGGTGCTGGCGCTGTGGCTGGTGCTGGTGCTGGCGCTGGCACTGGCGCTGGCGCTGCTGCTGCTGGGGCTGGCGGTGGCATCTCCAACTCCATCCTCATCTCCATCCTCATCTCCATCTCCATCCTCATCTCCATCTCCATCTCCATCACTGCTCGACGTCAGCTTCTCCTGGTCCAGGGTGGTCATCATCGCTGGCAGGGGATTGGACTTCCTCAGCCTCCTCAGGGCTTTCAATTTGGCACTCCGTTTGGCGATCCTCAGAATATTTTTCTGAGTCTCTTTCTGTAATGGCAAGAAAGCACATTGAAGGTTAAATCTCAGCACGACACGTGTACGCCAATAGCACATGTTGATATTGTGTATTTTAAATCAAGGCGGACAGAGGAACTAACCTTCAGCCCGCCGTGCATATTCTCCACATGCTTGTCCAGCCGGGATAGCTTTTTGCGTTTGCATATGGGACATGTTAGCCTGCCGTTATGGCTGGAAATAAGAGAAGAAAAGAAAAAAAAAGAAAAGAAAAAAATGACAATTCAAAATTAACAATAATAAACGCGACACCATTAAGGAAACAAAAGCGGAGGTGTGAGACGCGATTCATCAGAGCCACCGAACGGTACTTACGTCGCCGAAGCGTAGCCGAGGAGCAGCTTCAATTCTATGGAGTTTCCAATCTGGTGGTACTTGACCAGATGCTGGCGAACAGCAACATAGGGCACCGCACACACTGGACACGGGACTGGACTCCGTGGCATCTTTTTCTCTGGTGAAGACAAGCAGACAGACGTTATTAGTCTATTAGTTTATTAGTCCGTTATCGTTACTCATTACCTAGAATTACCTACATTAGAATTTGGAAGCCTTGTAATAAATATTCACTTTCTGAAATCAATTAGTAAAAATTAGGCTGAATTTGGAAGCCTTGGTAAGAAATATTCACTTTCTGGAATCAATTAGTAGAAATTAGGCTGAATTTGGAAGTCTTAGTGAGAAATATTCACTTTCTGGAATCAATTAGTAGAAATTAGGCTGAATTTGGAAGCCTTGGTAAGAAATATTCACTTTCTGGAATCAATTAGTAGAAATTAGGCTGAATTTGGAAGTCTTAGTGAGAAATATTCACTTTCTGGATGTTATTTAGTGAATCTCATTGCAAATATGGAAGCATTAGTAGCGTTAGATGATGACTTGAAATTGGTCTTACCTCAGTGTTGCATCCAACAAGTGCATCTAAATGGATGCACTTGATGGAAGGGCTATTTAAAGCCTTTCATTGGCTCGCTCTCGGCCAATCAGAGCATGGACATAATTTAGGATAGAGGTTCACTTATATGGAATACGTGCCATGCTTGTCTTGATATATGTCTGTCTTGACATATATGACATCATTCAATTACAGAGTATTTATTAGTTATGATTTAAGTATGTATATATATATATACATATATATATACATATATGTATATATGTGTATATATATATATATATATATATATATATATATATATATATATACATAAATATGTATTGGTGTATATATGTATATAAACGCGTCAGCTGCTCTAGCCGGACCCCTGAGCTCCAGAGGCCTTGGAAGTGAGCGCTCAATCCGCTCCAAATGACCCCCAGGACCCTCTGAGATGGCCTCCTGGAAGCTAAGCTCCAGGGACCGGGGAGCTCGGCACCAACAAGCCCGGCCGTGGACCTCCAGAGGCTGGGCACGTCAGCTCCAGAGGCTGGGCACGTCGGCTGCTCCAGCCGGGCCCCTGAGCTCCAGAGGCCTTGGAAGTGAGCGCTCAATCCGCTCCAAATGACCCCCAGGACCCTCTGAGACGGCCTCCTGGAAGCTAAGCTCCAGGGACCGGGGAGCTCGGCACCAACAAGCCCGGCCGTGGACCTCCAGAGGCTGGGCATGTCGGCTGCTCTAGCCGGGCCCCTGAGCTCCAGAGGCCTTGGAAGTGAGCGCTCAATCCGCTCCAAATGACCCCCAGGACCCTCTGAGATGGCCTCCTGGAAGCTAAGCTCCAGGGACCGGGGAGCTCGGCACCAACAAGCCCGCCCGTGGACCTCCAGAGGCTGGGCACGTCAGCTCCAGAGGCTGGGCACGTCGGCTGCTCCAGCCGGGCCCCTGAGCTCCAGAGGCCTTGGAAGTGAGCGCTCAATCCGCTCCAAATGACCCCCAGGACCCTCTGAGATGGCCTCCTGGAAGCTAAGCTCCAGGGACCGGGGAGCTCGGCACCAACAAGCCCGCCCGTGGACCTCCAGAGGCTGGGCACGTCGGCTGCTCTAGCCTGGCCCCTGAGCTCCAGAGACCTTGGAAGTGAGCGCTCAATCCGCTCCAAATGACCCCCAGGACCCTCTGAGATGGCCTCCTGGAAGCTAAGCTCCAGGGACCGGGGAGCTCGGCACCAACAAGCCCGCCCGTGGACCTCCAGAGGCTGGGCACGTCGGCTGCTCTAGCCTGGCCCCTGAGCTCCAGAGACCTTGGAAGTGAGCGCTCAATCCGCTCCAAATGACCCCCAGGACCCTCTGAGATGGCCTCCTGGAAGCTCAGCTCCAGAGACCGGGGAGGTCGGCACCAACAAGCCCGGCCGTGGACCTCCAGAGGCTGGGCACGTCCGCTGCTCCAGCCTGGCCCCTGAGCTCCAGAGACCTTGGAAGTGAGCGCTCAATCCGCTCCAAATGACCCCCAGGACCCTCTGAGATGGCCTCCTGGAAGCTGAGCTCCAGGGACCGGGGAGCTCGGCACCAACAAGCCCGGCCGTGGACCTCCAGAGGCTGGGCACGTCGGCTGCTCTAGCCGGGCCCCTGAGCTCCAGAGGCCTTGGAAGTGAGCGCTCAATCCGCTCCAAATGACCCCCAGGACCCTCTGAGATGGCCTCCTGGAAGCTAAGCTCCAGGGACCGGGGGGGGGGCGGCACCAACAAGCCCGGCCGTGGACCTCCAGAGGCGGGCACGACGGCTCCAGAAGTCTCCCTGTGGAGAGCCAGAGATGGACTCTCCAGGAACCTTGCGCCCCAGCCGGACCTGCGTACCCACACTTAAGCACACCTCCTGGGATGAAGCCAATAGCCGCACCCGCTGGAAGCTCGCGCCCCTGGTACTCCGTTTCAGCTTTCGTGCCCCTGGTATTCCATTTTGGACTTAGCCGAAATATGACTAAGTCCACACTGGAGTACCAGGGGCGCAGGGAAAATTTGGAAGTGTTAGTGATTAGGATTTTATTTTTGTAATTTAAGATGGAGTACCAGGGGCGCAGAAAAATTTGGAGCTGTTAGTTATTATGATTTCATCTTTGGAATCGGTACAGGTTGGACACATTATAACACCAAAACAGCACAAATGCCAATCAACGCACTCATCTATATCATAAATGTATTAATTGAAATGTGTATTTTGTATAGAGAAGCCTTTTTTAATATTTATCATTTTCTATTTCCAATTACTCAGACACACATGAGCTAAAAAGAAACACACCATGACACTGGAAACCAGCAAAGCAAAGCAAGAATAAGACCAGGGCCTACCCGAATATTTAGACAGTGACCACGGGAAAAACGGCGGTGCTTCGGCCGGCCGATCCAAGATGCGGAGACCCCCGCGCTGGATCGTCTTCTTTGTCAATCCGACGAGGGTTTTTGGAAGTAACAGTGATTGGGATTTTATGTTTGTCATTTAAACTGGAGTACCAGGGGTGCAGGGAAAATTTGGAAGTGTTAGTGATTAGGATTTTATTTTTGTAATTTAAAATGGAGTACCAGGGGCGCAGAAAAATTTGGAGCTGTTAGTTATTATGATTTCATTTTTGGAATCGGTACAGGTTGGACACATTATAACACCAAAACAGCACAAATGCCAATCAACGCACTCATCTATATCATAAATGTATTAATTGAAATGTGTATTTTGTATAGAGAAGCCTTTTTTAATATTTATCATTTTCTATTTCTTATTACTCAGACGCACATGAGCTAAAAAGAAACACACCATGACACTGGAAACCAGCAAAGCAAAGCAAGAATAAGACCAGAGCCTACCCGAATATTTAGACTGTGACCACGGGAAATACGGCGGTGCTTCGGCCGGCCGATCCAAGATGCGGAGACCCCCGCGCTGGATCGTCTTCTTTGTCAATCCGACGAGGGTTTTTGGAAGTATTAGTGATCGGGATTTTATGTTTGTCATTTAAACTGGAGTACCAGGGGTGCAGGGAAAATTTGGAAGTGTTAGTGATTAGGATTTTATTTTTGTAATTTAAAATGGAGTACCAGGGGCGCAGAAAAATTTGGACGTGTTAGTGATTAGGATTTTACGTTTGTAATTTAAGATGGAGTACCAGGGGCGCAGAAAAATTTGGACGTGTTAGTGATTATGATTTCATTTTTGGAATCAGTACAGGTTGGACACATTATAACACCAAAACAGCACAAATGCGAATCAACACACTCATCTATATCATAAATGTATTAATTGAAATGTGTATTTTGTATAGAGAAGCCTTTTTTAATATTTATCATTTTCTATTTCTTATTACTCAGACACTCATGAGCTAAAAAGAAACACACCATGACACTGGAAACCAGCAAAGCAAAGCAAGAATAAGACCAGAGCCTACCCGAATATTTAGACTGTGACCACGGGAAATACGGCGGTGCTTCGGCCGGCCGATCCAAGATGCGGAGACCCCCGCGCTGGATCGTCTTCTTTGTCAATCCGACGAGGGTTTTTGGAAGTATTAGTGATCGGGATTTTATGTTTGTCATTTAAACTGGAGTACCAGGGGTGCAGGGAAAATTTGGAAGTGTTAGTGATTAGGATTTTATTTTTGTAATTTAAAATGGAGTACCAGGGGCGCAGAAAAATTTGGACGTGTTAGTGATTAGGATTTTACGTTTGTAATTAAAACTGGAGTACCAAGGGTGGGGAGGTCGGCACCCGCAAGCCCGGCCGTGGACCTCCAGAGGCTGGGCACGTCGGCTGCTCCAGCCGGGCCCCTGAGCTCCAGAGGCCTTGGAAGTGAGCGCTCAATCCGCTCCAAATGACCCCCAGGACCCTCTGAGATGGCCTCCTGGAAGCTAAGCTCCAGGGACCGGGGAGCTCGGCACCAACAAGCCCGGCCGTGGACCTCCATAGGCTGGGCACGTCAGCTCCAGAGGCTGGGCACGTCGGCTGCTCCAGCCGGGCCCCTGAGCTCCAGAGGCCTTGGAAGTGAGCGCTCAATCCGCTCCAAATGACCCCCAGGACCCTCTGAGATGGCCTCCTGGAAGCTAAGCTCCAGGGACCGGGGAGCTCGGCACCAACAAGCCCGGCCGTGGACCTCCAGAGGCTGGGCACGTCAGCTCCAGAGGCTGGGCACGTCGGCTGCTCCAGCCGGGCCCCTGAGCTCCAGAGGCCTTGGAAGTGAGCGCTCAATCCGCTCCAAATGACCCCCAGGACCCTCTGAGACGGCCTCCTGGAAGCTAAGCTCCAGGGACCGGGGAGCTCGGCACCAACAAGCCCGGCCGTGGACCTCCAGAGGCTGGGCATGTCGGCTGCTCTAGCCGGGCCCCTGAGCTCCAGAGGCCTTGGAAGTGAGCGCTCAATCCGCTCCAAATGACCCCCAGGACCCTCTGAGATGGCCTCCTGGAAGCTAAGCTCCAGGGACCGGGGAGCTCGGCACCAACAAGCCCGCCCGTGGACCTCCAGAGGCTGGGCACGTCAGCTCCAGAGGCTGGGCACGTCGGCTGCTCCAGCCGGGCCCCTGAGCTCCAGAGGCCTTGGAAGTGAGCGCTCAATCCGCTCCAAATGACCCCCAGGACCCTCTGAGATGGCCTCCTGGAAGCTAAGCTCCAGGGACCGGGGAGCTCGGCACCAACAAGCCCGCCCGTGGACCTCCAGAGGCTGGGCACGTCGGCTGCTCTAGCCTGGCCCCTGAGCTCCAGAGACCTTGGAAGTGAGCGCTCAATCCGCTCCAAATGACCCCCAGGACCCTCTGAGATGGCCTCCTGGAAGCTAAGCTCCAGGGACCGGGGAGCTCGGCACCAACAAGCCCGCCCGTGGACCTCCAGAGGCTGGGCACGTCGGCTGCTCTAGCCTGGCCCCTGAGCTCCAGAGACCTTGGAAGTGAGCGCTCAATCCGCTCCAAATGACCCCCAGGACCCTCTGAGATGGCCTCCTGGAAGCTCAGCTCCAGAGACCGGGGAGGTCGGCACCAACAAGCCCGGCCGTGGACCTCCAGAGGCTGGGCACGTCCGCTGCTCCAGCCTGGCCCCTGAGCTCCAGAGACCTTGGAAGTGAGCGCTCAATCCGCTCCAAATGACCCCCAGGACCCTCTGAGATGGCCTCCTGGAAGCTGAGCTCCAGGGACCGGGGAGCTCGGCACCAACAAGCCCGGCCGTGGACCTCCAGAGGCTGGGCACGTCGGCTGCTCTAGCCGGGCCCCTGAGCTCCAGAGGCCTTGGAAGTGAGCGCTCAATCCGCTCCAAA
Organism: Pagrus pagrus; assembly: GCF_965226575.1. Taxonomy (NCBI): domain Eukaryota; kingdom Metazoa; phylum Chordata; class Actinopteri; order Spariformes; family Sparidae; genus Pagrus; species Pagrus pagrus. Next base: position 154,904 of record NW_028175342.1, read on the forward strand.
TGACCCCCAGGACCCTCTGAGATGGCCTCCTGGAAGCTAAGCTCCAGGGACCGGGGGGGGGGCGGCACCAACAAGCCCGGCCGTGGACCTCCAGAGGCGGGCACGACGGCTCCAGAAGTCTCCCTGTGGAGAGCCAGAGATGGACTCTCCAGGAACCTTGCGCCCCAGCCGGACCTGCGTACCCACACTTAAGCACACCTCCTGGGATGAAGCCAATAGCCGCACCCGCTGGAAGCTCGCGCCCCTGGTACTCCGTTTCAGCTTTCGTGCCCCTGGTATTCCATTTTGGACTTAGCCGAAATATGACTAAGTCCACACTGGAGTACCAGGGGCGCAGGGAAAATTTGGAAGTGTTAGTGATTAGGATTTTATTTTTGTAATTTAAGATGGAGTACCAGGGGCGCAGAAAAATTTGGAGCTGTTAGTTATTATGATTTCATCTTTGGAATCGGTACAGGTTGGACACATTATAACACCAAAACAGCACAAATGCCAATCAACGCACTCATCTATATCATAAATGTATTAATTGAAATGTGTATTTTGTATAGAGAAGCCTTTTTTAATATTTATCATTTTCTATTTCCAATTACTCAGACACACATGAGCTAAAAAGAAACACACCATGACACTGGAAACCAGCAAAGCAAAGCAAGAATAAGACCAGGGCCTACCCGAATATTTAGACAGTGACCACGGGAAAAACGGCGGTGCTTCGGCCGGCCGATCCAAGATGCGGAGACCCCCGCGCTGGATCGTCTTCTTTGTCAATCCGACGAGGGTTTTTGGAAGTAACAGTGATTGGGATTTTATGTTTGTCATTTAAACTGGAGTACCAGGGGTGCAGGGAAAATTTGGAAGTGTTAGTGATTAGGATTTTATTTTTGTAATTTAAAATGGAGTACCAGGGGCGCAGAAAAATTTGGAGCTGTTAGTTATTATGATTTCATTTTTGGAATCGGTACAGGTTGGACACATTATAACACCAAAACAGCACAAATGCCAATCAACGCACTCATCTATATCATAAATGTATTAATTGAAATGTGTATTTTGTATAGAGAAGCCTTTTTTAATATTTATCATTTTCTATTTCTTATTACTCAGACGCACATGAGCTAAAAAGAAACACACCATGACACTGGAAACCAGCAAAGCAAAGCAAGAATAAGACCAGAGCCTACCCGAATATTTAGACTGTGACCACGGGAAATACGGCGGTGCTTCGGCCGGCCGATCCAAGATGCGGAGACCCCCGCGCTGGATCGTCTTCTTTGTCAATCCGACGAGGGTTTTTGGAAGTATTAGTGATCGGGATTTTATGTTTGTCATTTAAACTGGAGTACCAGGGGTGCAGGGAAAATTTGGAAGTGTTAGTGATTAGGATTTTATTTTTGTAATTTAAAATGGAGTACCAGGGGCGCAGAAAAATTTGGACGTGTTAGTGATTAGGATTTTACGTTTGTAATTTAAGATGGAGTACCAGGGGCGCAGAAAAATTTGGACGTGTTAGTGATTATGATTTCATTTTTGGAATCAGTACAGGTTGGACACATTATAACACCAAAACAGCACAAATGCGAATCAACACACTCATCTATATCATAAATGTATTAATTGAAATGTGTATTTTGTATAGAGAAGCCTTTTTTAATATTTATCATTTTCTATTTCTTATTACTCAGACACTCATGAGCTAAAAAGAAACACACCATGACACTGGAAACCAGCAAAGCAAAGCAAGAATAAGACCAGAGCCTACCCGAATATTTAGACTGTGACCACGGGAAATACGGCGGTGCTTCGGCCGGCCGATCCAAGATGCGGAGACCCCCGCGCTGGATCGTCTTCTTTGTCAATCCGACGAGGGTTTTTGGAAGTATTAGTGATCGGGATTTTATGTTTGTCATTTAAACTGGAGTACCAGGGGTGCAGGGAAAATTTGGAAGTGTTAGTGATTAGGATTTTATTTTTGTAATTTAAAATGGAGTACCAGGGGCGCAGAAAAATTTGGACGTGTTAGTGATTAGGATTTTACGTTTGTAATTAAAACTGGAGTACCAAGGGTGGGGAGGTCGGCACCCGCAAGCCCGGCCGTGGACCTCCAGAGGCTGGGCACGTCGGCTGCTCCAGCCGGGCCCCTGAGCTCCAGAGGCCTTGGAAGTGAGCGCTCAATCCGCTCCAAATGACCCCCAGGACCCTCTGAGATGGCCTCCTGGAAGCTAAGCTCCAGGGACCGGGGAGCTCGGCACCAACAAGCCCGGCCGTGGACCTCCATAGGCTGGGCACGTCAGCTCCAGAGGCTGGGCACGTCGGCTGCTCCAGCCGGGCCCCTGAGCTCCAGAGGCCTTGGAAGTGAGCGCTCAATCCGCTCCAAATGACCCCCAGGACCCTCTGAGATGGCCTCCTGGAAGCTAAGCTCCAGGGACCGGGGAGCTCGGCACCAACAAGCCCGGCCGTGGACCTCCAGAGGCTGGGCACGTCAGCTCCAGAGGCTGGGCACGTCGGCTGCTCCAGCCGGGCCCCTGAGCTCCAGAGGCCTTGGAAGTGAGCGCTCAATCCGCTCCAAATGACCCCCAGGACCCTCTGAGACGGCCTCCTGGAAGCTAAGCTCCAGGGACCGGGGAGCTCGGCACCAACAAGCCCGGCCGTGGACCTCCAGAGGCTGGGCATGTCGGCTGCTCTAGCCGGGCCCCTGAGCTCCAGAGGCCTTGGAAGTGAGCGCTCAATCCGCTCCAAATGACCCCCAGGACCCTCTGAGATGGCCTCCTGGAAGCTAAGCTCCAGGGACCGGGGAGCTCGGCACCAACAAGCCCGCCCGTGGACCTCCAGAGGCTGGGCACGTCAGCTCCAGAGGCTGGGCACGTCGGCTGCTCCAGCCGGGCCCCTGAGCTCCAGAGGCCTTGGAAGTGAGCGCTCAATCCGCTCCAAATGACCCCCAGGACCCTCTGAGATGGCCTCCTGGAAGCTAAGCTCCAGGGACCGGGGAGCTCGGCACCAACAAGCCCGCCCGTGGACCTCCAGAGGCTGGGCACGTCGGCTGCTCTAGCCTGGCCCCTGAGCTCCAGAGACCTTGGAAGTGAGCGCTCAATCCGCTCCAAATGACCCCCAGGACCCTCTGAGATGGCCTCCTGGAAGCTAAGCTCCAGGGACCGGGGAGCTCGGCACCAACAAGCCCGCCCGTGGACCTCCAGAGGCTGGGCACGTCGGCTGCTCTAGCCTGGCCCCTGAGCTCCAGAGACCTTGGAAGTGAGCGCTCAATCCGCTCCAAATGACCCCCAGGACCCTCTGAGATGGCCTCCTGGAAGCTCAGCTCCAGAGACCGGGGAGGTCGGCACCAACAAGCCCGGCCGTGGACCTCCAGAGGCTGGGCACGTCCGCTGCTCCAGCCTGGCCCCTGAGCTCCAGAGACCTTGGAAGTGAGCGCTCAATCCGCTCCAAATGACCCCCAGGACCCTCTGAGATGGCCTCCTGGAAGCTGAGCTCCAGGGACCGGGGAGCTCGGCACCAACAAGCCCGGCCGTGGACCTCCAGAGGCTGGGCACGTCGGCTGCTCTAGCCGGGCCCCTGAGCTCCAGAGGCCTTGGAAGTGAGCGCTCAATCCGCTCCAAATGACCCCCAGGACCCTCTGAGATGGCCTCCTGGAAGCTAAGCTCCAGGGACCGGGGGGGGGGCGGCACCAACAAGCCCGGCCGTGGACCTCCAGAGGCGGGCACGACGGCTCCAGAAGTCTCCCTGTGGAGAGCCAGAGATGGACTCTCCAGGAACCTTGCGCCCCAGCCGGACCTGCGTACCCACACTTAAGCACACCTCCTGGGATGAAGCCAATAGCCGCACCCGCTGGAAGCTCGCGCCCCTGGTACTCCGTTTCAGCTTTCGTGCCCCTGGTATTCCATTTTGGACTTAGCCGAAATATGACTAAGTCCACACTGGAGTACCAGGGGCGCAGGGAAAATTTGGAAGTGTTAGTGATTAGGATTTTATTTTTGTAATTTAAGATGGAGTACCAGGGGCGCAGAAAAATTTGGAGCTGTTAGTTATTATGATTTCATCTTTGGAATCGGTACAGGTTGGACACATTATAACACCAAAACAGCACAAATGCCAATCAACGCACTCATCTATATCATAAATGTATTAATTGAAATGTGTATTTTGTATAGAGAAGCCTTTTTTAATATTTATCATTTTCTATTTCCAATTACTCAGACACACATGAGCTAAAAAGAAACACACCATGACACTGGAAACCAGCAAAGCAAAGCAAGAATAAGACCAGGGCCTACCCGAATATTTAGACAGTGACCACGGGAAAAACGGCGGTGCTTCGGCCGGCCGATCCAAGATGCGGAGACCCCCGCGCTGGATCGTCTTCTTTGTCAATCCGACGAGGGTTTTTGGAAGTAACAGTGATTGGGATTTTATGTTTGTCATTTAAACTGGAGTACCAGGGGTGCAGGGAAAATTTGGAAGTGTTAGTGATTAGGATTTTATTTTTGTAATTTAAAATGGAGTACCAGGGGCGCAGAAAAATTTGGAGCTGTTAGTTATTATGATTTCATTTTTGGAATCGGTACAGGTTGGACACATTATAACACCAAAACAGCACAAATGCCAATCAACGCACTCATCTATATCATAAATGTATTAATTGAAATGTGTATTTTGTATAGAGAAGCCTTTTTTAATATTTATCATTTTCTATTTCTTATTACTCAGACGCACATGAGCTAAAAAGAAACACACCATGACACTGGAAACCAGCAAAGCAAAGCAAGAATAAGACCAGAGCCTACCCGAATATTTAGACTGTGACCACGGGAAATACGGCGGTGCTTCGGCCGGCCGATCCAAGATGCGGAGACCCCCGCGCTGGATCGTCTTCTTTGTCAATCCGACGAGGGTTTTTGGAAGTATTAGTGATCGGGATTTTATGTTTGTCATTTAAACTGGAGTACCAGGGGTGCAGGGAAAATTTGGAAGTGTTAGTGATTAGGATTTTATTTTTGTAATTTAAAATGGAGTACCAGGGGCGCAGAAAAATTTGGACGTGTTAGTGATTAGGATTTTACGTTTGTAATTTAAGATGGAGTACCAGGGGCGCAGAAAAATTTGGACGTGTTAGTGATTATGATTTCATTTTTGGAATCAGTACAGGTTGGACACATTATAACACCAAAACAGCACAAATGCGAATCAACACACTCATCTATATCATAAATGTATTAATTGAAATGTGTATTTTGTATAGAGAAGCCTTTTTTAATATTTATCATTTTCTATTTCTTATTACTCAGACACTCATGAGCTAAAAAGAAACACACCATGACACTGGAAACCAGCAAAGCAAAGCAAGAATAAGACCAGAGCCTACCCGAATATTTAGACTGTGACCACGGGAAATACGGCGGTGCTTCGGCCGGCCGATCCAAGATGCGGAGACCCCCGCGCTGGATCGTCTTCTTTGTCAATCCGACGAGGGTTTTTGGAAGTATTAGTGATCGGGATTTTATGTTTGTCATTTAAACTGGAGTACCAGGGGTGCAGGGAAAATTTGGAAGTGTTAGTGATTAGGATTTTATTTTTGTAATTTAAAATGGAGTACCAGGGGCGCAGAAAAATTTGGACGTGTTAGTGATTAGGATTTTACGTTTGTAATTAAAACTGGAGTACCAAGGGTGGGGAGGTCGGCACCCGCAAGCCCGGCCGTGGACCTCCAGAGGCTGGGCACGTCGGCTGCTCCAGCCGGGCCCCTGAGCTCCAGAGGCCTTGGAAGTGAGCGCTCAATCCGCTCCAAATGACCCCCAGGACCCTCTGAGACGGCCTCCTGGAAGCTAAGCTCCAGGGACCGGGGAGCTCGGCACCAACAAGCCCGGCCGTGGACCTCCAGAGGCTGGGCATGTCGGCTGCTCTAGCCGGGCCCCTGAGCTCCAGAGGCCTTGGAAGTGAGCGCTCAATCCGCTCCAAATGACCCCCAGGACCCTCTGAGATGGCCTCCTGGAAGCTAAGCTCCAGGGACCGGGGAGCTCGGCACCAACAAGCCCGCCCGTGGACCTCCAGAGGCTGGGCACGTCAGCTCCAGAGGCTGGGCACGTCGGCTGCTCCAGCCGGGCCCCTGAGCTCCAGAGGCCTTGGAAGTGAGCGCTCAATCCGCTCCAAATGACCCCCAGGACCCTCTGAGATGGCCTCCTGGAAGCTAAGCTCCAGGGACCGGGGAGCTCGGCACCAACAAGCCCGCCCGTGGACCTCCAGAGGCTGGGCACGTCGGCTGCTCTAGCCTGGCCCCTGAGCTCCAGAGACCTTGGAAGTGAGCGCTCAATCCGCTCCAAATGACCCCCAGGACCCTCTGAGATGGCCTCCTGGAAGCTAAGCTCCAGGGACCGGGGAGCTCGGCACCAACAAGCCCGCCCGTGGACCTCCAGAGGCTGGGCACGTCGGCTGCTCTAGCCTGGCCCCTGAGCTCCAGAGACCTTGGAAGTGAGCGCTCAATCCGCTCCAAATGACCCCCAGGACCCTCTGAGATGGCCTCCTGGAAGCTCAGCTCCAGAGACCGGGGAGGTCGGCACCAACAAGCCCGGCCGTGGACCTCCAGAGGCTGGGCACGTCCGCTGCTCCAGCCTGGCCCCTGAGCTCCAGAGACCTTGGAAGTGAGCGCTCAATCCGCTCCAAATGACCCCCAGGACCCTCTGAGATGGCCTCCTGGAAGCTGAGCTCCAGGGACCGGGGAGCTCGGCACCAACAAGCCCGGCCGTGGACCTCCAGAGGCTGGGCACGTCGGCTGCTCTAGCCGGGCCCCTGAGCTCCAGAGGCCTTGGAAGTGAGCGCTCAATCCGCTCCAAATGACCCCCAGGACCCTCTGAGATGGCCTCCTGGAAGCTAAGCTCCAGGGACCGGGGGGGGGGCGGCACCAACAAGCCCGGCCGTGGACCTCCAGAGGCGGGCACGACGGCTCCAGAAGTCTCCCTGTGGAGAGCCAGAGATGGACTCTCCAGGAACCTTGCGCCCCAGCCGGACCTGCGTACCCACACTTAAGCACACCTCCTGGGATGAAGCCAATAGCCGCACCCGCTGGAAGCTCGCGCCCCTGGTACTCCGTTTCAGCTTTCGTGCCCCTGGTATTCCATTTTGGACTTAGCCGAAATATGACTAAGTCCACACTGGAGTACCAGGGGCGCAGGGAAAATTTGGAAGTGTTAGTGATTAGGATTTTATTTTTGTAATTTAAGATGGAGTACCAGGGGCGCAGAAAAATTTGGAGCTGTTAGTTATTATGATTTCATCTTTGGAATCGGTACAGGTTGGACACATTATAACACCAAAACAGCACAAATGCCAATCAACGCACTCATCTATATCATAAATGTATTAATTGAAATGTGTATTTTGTATAGAGAAGCCTTTTTTAATATTTATCATTTTCTATTTCCAATTACTCAGACACACATGAGCTAAAAAGAAACACACCATGACACTGGAAACCAGCAAAGCAAAGCAAGAATAAGACCAGGGCCTACCCGAATATTTAGACAGTGACCACGGGAAAAACGGCGGTGCTTCGGCCGGCCGATCCAAGATGCGGAGACCCCCGCGCTGGATCGTCTTCTTTGTCAATCCGACGAGGGTTTTTGGAAGTAACAGTGATTGGGATTTTATGTTTGTCATTTAAACTGGAGTACCAGGGGTGCAGGGAAAATTTGGAAGTGTTAGTGATTAGGATTTTATTTTTGTAATTTAAAATGGAGTACCAGGGGCGCAGAAAAATTTGGAGCTGTTAGTTATTATGATTTCATTTTTGGAATCGGTACAGGTTGGACACATTATAACACCAAAACAGCACAAATGCCAATCAACGCACTCATCTATATCATAAATGTATTAATTGAAATGTGTATTTTGTATAGAGAAGCCTTTTTTAATATTTATCATTTTCTATTTCTTATTACTCAGACGCACATGAGCTAAAAAGAAACACACCATGACACTGGAAACCAGCAAAGCAAAGCAAGAATAAGACCAGAGCCTACCCGAATATTTAGACTGTGACCACGGGAAATACGGCGGTGCTTCGGCCGGCCGATCCAAGATGCGGAGACCCCCGCGCTGGATCGTCTTCTTTGTCAATCCGACGAGGGTTTTTGGAAGTATTAGTGATCGGGATTTTATGTTTGTCATTTAAACTGGAGTACCAGGGGTGCAGGGAAAATTTGGAAGTGTTAGTGATTAGGATTTTATTTTTGTAATTTAAAATGGAGTACCAGGGGCGCAGAAAAATTTGGACGTGTTAGTGATTAGGATTTTACGTTTGTAATTTAAGATGGAGTACCAGGGGCGCAGAAAAATTTGGACGTGTTAGTGATTATGATTTCATTTTTGGAATCAGTACAGGTTGGACACATTATAACACCAAAACAGCACAAATGCGAATCAACACACTCATCTATATCATAAATGTATTAATTGAAATGTGTATTTTGTATAGAGAAGCCTTTTTTAATATTTATCATTTTCTATTTCTTATTACTCAGACACTCATGAGCTAAAAAGAAACACACCATGACACTGGAAACCAGCAAAGCAAAGCAAGAATAAGACCAGAGCCTACCCGAATATTTAGACTGTGACCACGGGAAATACGGCGGTGCTTCGGCCGGCCGATCCAAGATGCGGAGACCCCCGCGCTGGATCGTCTTCTTTGTCAATCCGACGAGGGTTTTTGGAAGTATTAGTGATCGGGATTTTATGTTTGTCATTTAAACTGGAGTACCAGGGGTGCAGGGAAAATTTGGAAGTGTTAGTGATTAGGATTTTATTTTTGTAATTTAAAATGGAGTACCAGGGGCGCAGAAAAATTTGGACGTGTTAGTGATTAGGATTTTACGTTTGTAATTAAAACTGGAGTACCAAGGGTGGGGAGGTCGGCACCCGCAAGCCCGGCCGTGGACCTCCAGAGGCTGGGCACGTCGGCTGCTCCAGCCGGGCCCCTGAGCTCCAGAGGCCTTGGAAGTGAGCGCTCAATCCGCTCCAAATGACCCCCAGGACCCTCTGAGATGGCCTCCTGGAAGCTAAGCTCCAGGGACCGGGGAGCTCGGCACCAACAAGCCCGGCCGTGGACCTCCATAGGCTGGGCACGTCAGCTCCAGAGGCTGGGCACGTCGGCTGCTCCAGCCGGGCCCCTGAGCTCCAGAGGCCTTGGAAGTGAGCGCTCAATCCGCTCCAAATGACCCCCAGGACCCTCTGAGATGGCCTCCTGGAAGCTAAGCTCCAGGGACCGGGGAGCTCGGCACCAACAAGCCCGGCCGTGGACCTCCAGAGGCTGGGCACGTCAGCTCCAGAGGCTGGGCACGTCGGCTGCTCCAGCCGGGCCCCTGAGCTCCAGAGGCCTTGGAAGTGAGCGCTCAATCCGCTCCAAATGACCCCCAGGACCCTCTGAGACGGCCTCCTGGAAGCTAAGCTCCAGGGACCGGGGAGCTCGGCACCAACAAGCCCGGCCGTGGACCTCCAGAGGCTGGGCATGTCGGCTGCTCTAGCCGGGCCCCTGAGCTCCAGAGGCCTTGGAAGTGAGCGCTCAATCCGCTCCAAATGACCCCCAGGACCCTCTGAGATGGCCTCCTGGAAGCTAAGCTCCAGGGACCGGGGAGCTCGGCACCAACAAGCCCGCCCGTGGACCTCCAGAGGCTGGGCACGTCAGCTCCAGAGGCTGGGCACGTCGGCTGCTCCAGCCGGGCCCCTGAGCTCCAGAGGCCTTGGAAGTGAGCGCTCAATCCGCTCCAAATGACCCCCAGGACCCTCTGAGATGGCCTCCTGGAAGCTAAGCTCCAGGGACCGGGGAGCTCGGCACCAACAAGCCCGCCCGTGGACCTCCAGAGGCTGGGCACGTCGGCTGCTCTAGCCTGGCCCCTGAGCTCCAGAGACCTTGGAAGTGAGCGCTCAATCCGCTCCAAATGACCCCCAGGACCCTCTGAGATGGCCTCCTGGAAGCTAAGCTCCAGGGACCGGGGAGCTCGGCACCAACAAGCCCGCCCGTGGACCTCCAGAGGCTGGGCACGTCGGCTGCTCTAGCCTGGCCCCTGAGCTCCAGAGACCTTGGAAGTGAGCGCTCAATCCGCTCCAAATGACCCCCAGGACCCTCTGAGATGGCCTCCTGGAAGCTCAGCTCCAGAGACCGGGGAGGTCGGCACCAACAAGCCCGGCCGTGGACCTCCAGAGGCTGGGCACGTCCGCTGCTCCAGCCTGGCCCCTGAGCTCCAGAGACCTTGGAAGTGAGCGCTCAATCCGCTCCAAATGACCCCCAGGACCCTCTGAGATGGCCTCCTGGAAGCTGAGCTCCAGGGACCGGGGAGCTCGGCACCAACAAGCCCGGCCGTGGACCTCCAGAGGCTGGGCACGTCGGCTGCTCTAGCCGGGCCCCTGAGCTCCAGAGGCCTTGGAAGTGAGCGCTCAATCCGCTCCAAATGACCCCCAGGACCCTCTGAGATGGCCTCCTGGAAGCTAAGCTCCAGGGACCGGGGGGGGGGCGGCACCAACAAGCCCGGCCGTGGACCTCCAGAGGCGGGCACGACGGCTCCAGAAGTCTCCCTGTGGAGAGCCAGAGATGGACTCTCCAGGAACCTTGCGCCCCAGCCGGACCTGCGTACCCACACTTAAGCACACCTCCTGGGATGAAGCCAATAGCCGCACCCGCTGGAAGCTCGCGCCCCTGGTACTCCGTTTCAGCTTTCGTGCCCCTGGTATTCCATTTTGGACTTAGCCGAAATATGACTAAGTCCACACTGGAGTACCAGGGGCGCAGGGAAAATTTGGAAGTGTTAGTGATTAGGATTTTATTTTTGTAATTTAAGATGGAGTACCAGGGGCGCAGAAAAATTTGGAGCTGTTAGTTATTATGATTTCATCTTTGGAATCGGTACAGGTTGGACACATTATAACACCAAAACAGCACAAATGCCAATCAACGCACTCATCTATATCATAAATGTATTAATTGAAATGTGTATTTTGTATAGAGAAGCCTTTTTTAATATTTATCATTTTCTATTTCCAATTACTCAGACACACATGAGCTAAAAAGAAACACACCATGACACTGGAAACCAGCAAAGCAAAGCAAGAATAAGACCAGGGCCTACCCGAATATTTAGACAGTGACCACGGGAAAAACGGCGGTGCTTCGGCCGGCCGATCCAAGATGCGGAGACCCCCGCGCTGGATCGTCTTCTTTGTCAATCCGACGAGGGTTTTTGGAAGTAACAGTGATTGGGATTTTATGTTTGTCATTTAAACTGGAGTACCAGGGGTGCAGGGAAAATTTGGAAGTGTTAGTGATTAGGATTTTATTTTTGTAATTTAAAATGGAGTACCAGGGGCGCAGAAAAATTTGGAGCTGTTAGTTATTATGATTTCATTTTTGGAATCGGTACAGGTTGGACACATTATAACACCAAAACAGCACAAATGCCAATCAACGCACTCATCTATATCATAAATGTATTAATTGAAATGTGTATTTTGTATAGAGAAGCCTTTTTTAATATTTATCATTTTCTATTTCTTATTACTCAGACGCACATGAGCTAAAAAGAAACACACCATGACACTGGAAACCAGCAAAGCAAAGCAAGAATAAGACCAGAGCCTACCCGAATATTTAGACTGTGACCACGGGAAATACGGCGGTGCTTCGGCCGGCCGATCCAAGATGCGGAGACCCCCGCGCTGGATCGTCTTCTTTGTCAATCCGACGAGGGTTTTTGGAAGTATTAGTGATCGGGATTTTATGTTTGTCATTTAAACTGGAGTACCAGGGGTGCAGGGAAAATTTGGAAGTGTTAGTGATTAGGATTTTATTTTTGTAATTTAAAATGGAGTACCAGGGGCGCAGAAAAATTTGGACGTGTTAGTGATTAGGATTTTACGTTTGTAATTTAAGATGGAGTACCAGGGGCGCAGAAAAATTTGGACGTGTTAGTGATTATGATTTCATTTTTGGAATCAGTACAGGTTGGACACATTATAACACCAAAACAGCACAAATGCGAATCAACACACTCATCTATATCATAAATGTATTAATTGAAATGTGTATTTTGTATAGAGAAGCCTTTTTTAATATTTATCATTTTCTATTTCTTATTACTCAGACACTCATGAGCTAAAAAGAAACACACCATGACACTGGAAACCAGCAAAGCAAAGCAAGAATAAGACCAGAGCCTACCCGAATATTTAGACTGTGACCACGGGAAATACGGCGGTGCTTCGGCCGGCCGATCCAAGATGCGGAGACCCCCGCGCTGGATCGTCTTCTTTGTCAATCCGACGAGGGTTTTTGGAAGTATTAGTGATCGGGATTTTATGTTTGTCATTTAAACTGGAGTACCAGGGGTGCAGGGAAAATTTGGAAGTGTTAGTGATTAGGATTTTATTTTTGTAATTTAAAATGGAGTACCAGGGGCGCAGAAAAATTTGGACGTGTTAGTGATTAGGATTTTACGTTTGTAATTAAAACTGGAGTACCAAGGGTGGGGAGGTCGGCACCCGCAAGCCCGGCCGTGGACCTCCAGAGGCTGGGCACGTCGGCTGCTCCAGCCGGGCCCCTGAGCTCCAGAGGCCTTGGAAGTGAGCGCTCAATCCGCTCCAAATGACCCCCAGGACCCTCTGAGATGGCCTCCTGGAAGCTAAGCTCCAGGGACCGGGGAGCTCGGCACCAACAAGCCCGGCCGTGGACCTCCATAGGCTGGGCACGTCAGCTCCAGAGGCTGGGCACGTCGGCTGCTCCAGCCGGGCCCCTGAGCTCCAGAGGCCTTGGAAGTGAGCGCTCAATCCGCTCCAAATGACCCCCAGGACCCTCTGAGACGGCCTCCTGGAAGCTAAGCTCCAGGGACCGGGGAGCTCGGCACCAACAAGCCCGGCCGTGGACCTCCATAGGCTGGGCACGTCGGCTGCTCTAGCCGGGCCCCTGAGCTCCAGAGGCCTTGGAAGTGAGCGCTCAATCCGCTCCAAATGACCCCCAGGACCCTCTGAGATGGCCTCCTGGAAGCTGAGCTCCAGGGACCCGGGAGCTCGGCACCAACAAGCCCGGCCGTGGACCTCCATAGGCTGGGCACGTCGGCTGCTCTAGCCGGGCCCCTGAGCTCCAGAGGCCTTGGAAGTGAGCGCTCAATCCGCTCCAAATGACCCCCAGGACCCTCTGAGATGGCCTCCTGGAAGCTAAGCTCCAGGGACCGGGGAGCTCGGCACCAACAAGCCCGGCCGTGGACCTCCAGAGGCTGGGCACGTCAGCTCCAGAGGCTGGGCACGTCGGCTGCTCCAGCCGGGCCCCTGAGCTCCAGAGGCCTTGGAAGTGAGCGCTCAATCCGCTCCAAATGACCCCCAGGACCCTCTGAGACGGCCTCCTGGAAGCTAAGCTCCAGGGACCGGGGAGCTCGGCACCAACAAGCCCGGCCGTGGACCTCCAGAGGCTGGGCATGTCGGCTGCTCTAGCCGGGCCCCTGAGCTCCAGAGGCCTTGGAAGTGAGCGCTCAATCCGCTCCAAATGACCCCCAGGACCCTCTGAGATGGCCTCCTGGAAGCTAAGCTCCAGGGACCGGGGAGCTCGGCACCAACAAGCCCGCCCGTGGACCTCCAGAGGCTGGGCACGTCAGCTCCAGAGGCTGGGCACGTCGGCTGCTCCAGCCGGGCCCCTGAGCTCCAGAGGCCTTGGAAGTGAGCGCTCAATCCGCTCCAAATGACCCCCAGGACCCTCTGAGATGGCCTCCTGGAAGCTAAGCTCCAGGGACCGGGGAGCTCGGCACCAACAAGCCCGCCCGTGGACCTCCAGAGGCTGGGCACGTCGGCTGCTCTAGCCTGGCCCCTGAGCTCCAGAGACCTTGGAAGTGAGCGCTCAATCCGCTCCAAATGACCCCCAGGACCCTCTGAGATGGCCTCCTGGAAGCTAAGCTCCAGGGACCGGGGAGCTCGGCACCAACAAGCCCGCCCGTGGACCTCCAGAGGCTGGGCACGTCGGCTGCTCTAGCCTGGCCCCTGAGCTCCAGAGACCTTGGAAGTGAGCGCTCAATCCGCTCCAAATGACCCCCAGGACCCTCTGAGATGGCCTCCTGGAAGCTCAGCTCCAGAGACCGGGGAGGTCGGCACCAACAAGCCCGGCCGTGGACCTCCAGAGGCTGGGCACGTCCGCTGCTCCAGCCTGGCCCCTGAGCTCCAGAGACCTTGGAAGTGAGCGCTCAATCCGCTCCAAATGACCCCCAGGACCCTCTGAGATGGCCTCCTGGAAGCTGAGCTCCAGGGACCGGGGAGCTCGGCACCAACAAGCCCGGCCGTGGACCTCCAGAGGCTGGGCACGTCGGCTGCTCTAGCCGGGCCCCTGAGCTCCAGAGGCCTTGGAAGTGAGCGCTCAATCCGCTCCAAATGACCCCCAGGACCCTCTGAGATGGCCTCCTGGAAGCTAAGCTCCAGGGACCGGGGGGGGGGCGGCACCAACAAGCCCGGCCGTGGACCTCCAGAGGCGGGCACGACGGCTCCAGAAGTCTCCCTGTGGAGAGCCAGAGATGGACTCTCCAGGAACCTTGCGCCCCAGCCGGACCTGCGTACCCACACTTAAGCACACCTCCTGGGATGAAGCCAATAGCCGCACCCGCTGGAAGCTCGCGCCCCTGGTACTCCGTTTCAGCTTTCGTGCCCCTGGTATTCCATTTTGGACTTAGCCGAAATATGACTAAGTCCACACTGGAGTACCAGGGGCGCAGGGAAAATTTGGAAGTGTTAGTGATTAGGATTTTATTTTTGTAATTTAAGATGGAGTACCAGGGGCGCAGAAAAATTTGGAGCTGTTAGTTATTATGATTTCATCTTTGGAATCGGTACAGGTTGGACACATTATAACACCAAAACAGCACAAATGCCAATCAACGCACTCATCTATATCATAAATGTATTAATTGAAATGTGTATTTTGTATAGAGAAGCCTTTTTTAATATTTATCATTTTCTATTTCCAATTACTCAGACACACATGAGCTAAAAAGAAACACACCATGACACTGGAAACCAGCAAAGCAAAGCAAGAATAAGACCAGGGCCTACCCGAATATTTAGACAGTGACCACGGGAAAAACGGCGGTGCTTCGGCCGGCCGATCCAAGATGCGGAGACCCCCGCGCTGGATCGTCTTCTTTGTCAATCCGACGAGGGTTTTTGGAAGTAACAGTGATTGGGATTTTATGTTTGTCATTTAAACTGGAGTACCAGGGGTGCAGGGAAAATTTGGAAGTGTTAGTGATTAGGATTTTATTTTTGTAATTTAAAATGGAGTACCAGGGGCGCAGAAAAATTTGGAGCTGTTAGTTATTATGATTTCATTTTTGGAATCGGTACAGGTTGGACACATTATAACACCAAAACAGCACAAATGCCAATCAACGCACTCATCTATATCATAAATGTATTAATTGAAATGTGTATTTTGTATAGAGAAGCCTTTTTTAATATTTATCATTTTCTATTTCTTATTACTCAGACGCACATGAGCTAAAAAGAAACACACCATGACACTGGAAACCAGCAAAGCAAAGCAAGAATAAGACCAGAGCCTACCCGAATATTTAGACTGTGACCACGGGAAATACGGCGGTGCTTCGGCCGGCCGATCCAAGATGCGGAGACCCCCGCGCTGGATCGTCTTCTTTGTCAATCCGACGAGGGTTTTTGGAAGTATTAGTGATCGGGATTTTATGTTTGTCATTTAAACTGGAGTACCAGGGGTGCAGGGAAAATTTGGAAGTGTTAGTGATTAGGATTTTATTTTTGTAATTTAAAATGGAGTACCAGGGGCGCAGAAAAATTTGGACGTGTTAGTGATTAGGATTTTACGTTTGTAATTTAAGATGGAGTACCAGGGGCGCAGAAAAATTTGGACGTGTTAGTGATTATGATTTCATTTTTGGAATCAGTACAGGTTGGACACATTATAACACCAAAACAGCACAAATGCGAATCAACACACTCATCTATATCATAAATGTATTAATTGAAATGTGTATTTTGTATAGAGAAGCCTTTTTTAATATTTATCATTTTCTATTTCTTATTACTCAGACACTCATGAGCTAAAAAGAAACACACCATGACACTGGAAACCAGCAAAGCAAAGCAAGAATAAGACCAGAGCCTACCCGAATATTTAGACTGTGACCACGGGAAATACGGCGGTGCTTCGGCCGGCCGATCCAAGATGCGGAGACCCCCGCGCTGGATCGTCTTCTTTGTCAATCCGACGAGGGTTTTTGGAAGTATTAGTGATCGGGATTTTATGTTTGTCATTTAAACTGGAGTACCAGGGGTGCAGGGAAAATTTGGAAGTGTTAGTGATTAGGATTTTATTTTTGTAATTTAAAATGGAGTACCAGGGGCGCAGAAAAATTTGGACGTGTTAGTGATTAGGATTTTACGTTTGTAATTAAAACTGGAGTACCAAGGGTGGGGAGGTCGGCACCCGCAAGCCCGGCCGTGGACCTCCAGAGGCTGGGCACGTCGGCTGCTCCAGCCGGGCCCCTGAGCTCCAGAGGCCTTGGAAGTGAGCGCTCAATCCGCTCCAAATGACCCCCAGGACCCTCTGAGATGGCGTCCTGGAAGCTAAGCTCCAGGGACCGGGGAGCTCGGCACCAACAAGCCCGGCCGTGGACCTCCAGAGGCTGGGCACGTCAGCTCCAGAGGCTGGGCACGTCGGCTGCTCCAGCCGGGCCCCTGAGCTCCAGAGGCCTTGGAAGTGAGCGCTCAATCCGCTCCAAATGACCCCCAGGACCCTCTGAGACGGCCTCCTGGAAGCTAAGCTCCAGGGACCGGGGAGCTCGGCACCAACAAGCCCGGCCGTGGACCTCCAGAGGCTGGGCATGTCGGCTGCTCTAGCCGGGCCCCTGAGCTCCAGAGGCCTTGGAAGTGAGCGCTCAATCCGCTCCAAATGACCCCCAGGACCCTCTGAGATGGCCTCCTGGAAGCTAAGCTCCAGGGACCGGGGAGCTCGGCACCAACAAGCCCGCCCGTGGACCTCCAGAGGCTGGGCACGTCAGCTCCAGAGGCTGGGCACGTCGGCTGCTCCAGCCGGGCCCCTGAGCTCCAGAGGCCTTGGAAGTGAGCGCTCAATCCGCTCCAAATGACCCCCAGGACCCTCTGAGATGGCCTCCTGGAAGCTAAGCTCCAGGGACCGGGGAGCTCGGCACCAACAAGCCCGCCCGTGGACCTCCAGAGGCTGGGCACGTCGGCTGCTCTAGCCTGGCCCCTGAGCTCCAGAGACCTTGGAAGTGAGCGCTCAATCCGCTCCAAATGACCCCCAGGACCCTCTGAGATGGCCTCCTGGAAGCTAAGCTCCAGGGACCGGGGAGCTCGGCACCAACAAGCCCGCCCGTGGACCTCCAGAGGCTGGGCACGTCGGCTGCTCTAGCCTGGCCCCTGAGCTCCAGAGACCTTGGAAGTGAGCGCTCAATCCGCTCCAAATGACCCCCAGGACCCTCTGAGATGGCCTCCTGGAAGCTCAGCTCCAGAGACCGGGGAGGTCGGCACCAACAAGCCCGGCCGTGGACCTCCAGAGGCTGGGCACGTCCGCTGCTCCAGCCTGGCCCCTGAGCTCCAGAGACCTTGGAAGTGAGCGCTCAATCCGCTCCAAATGACCCCCAGGACCCTCTGAGATGGCCTCCTGGAAGCTGAGCTCCAGGGACCGGGGAGCTCGGCACCAACAAGCCCGGCCGTGGACCTCCAGAGGCTGGGCACGTCGGCTGCTCTAGCCGGGCCCCTGAGCTCCAGAGGCCTTGGAAGTGAGCGCTCAATCCGCTCCAAATGACCCCCAGGACCCTCTGAGATGGCCTCCTGGAAGCTAAGCTCCAGGGACCGGGGGGGGGGCGGCACCAACAAGCCCGGCCGTGGACCTCCAGAGGCGGGCACGACGGCTCCAGAAGTCTCCCTGTGGAGAGCCAGAGATGGACTCTCCAGGAACCTTGCGCCCCAGCCGGACCTGCGTACCCACACTTAAGCACACCTCCTGGGATGAAGCCAATAGCCGCACCCGCTGGAAGCTCGCGCCCCTGGTACTCCGTTTCAGCTTTCGTGCCCCTGGTATTCCATTTTGGACTTAGCCGAAATATGACTAAGTCCACACTGGAGTACCAGGGGCGCAGGGAAAATTTGGAAGTGTTAGTGATTAGGATTTTATTTTTGTAATTTAAGATGGAGTACCAGGGGCGCAGAAAAATTTGGAGCTGTTAGTTATTATGATTTCATCTTTGGAATCGGTACAGGTTGGACACATTATAACACCAAAACAGCACAAATGCCAATCAACGCACTCATCTATATCATAAATGTATTAATTGAAATGTGTATTTTGTATAGAGAAGCCTTTTTTAATATTTATCATTTTCTATTTCCAATTACTCAGACACACATGAGCTAAAAAGAAACACACCATGACACTGGAAACCAGCAAAGCAAAGCAAGAATAAGACCAGGGCCTACCCGAATATTTAGACAGTGACCACGGGAAAAACGGCGGTGCTTCGGCCGGCCGATCCAAGATGCGGAGACCCCCGCGCTGGATCGTCTTCTTTGTCAATCCGACGAGGGTTTTTGGAAGTAACAGTGATTGGGATTTTATGTTTGTCATTTAAACTGGAGTACCAGGGGTGCAGGGAAAATTTGGAAGTGTTAGTGATTAGGATTTTATTTTTGTAATTTAAAATGGAGTACCAGGGGCGCAGAAAAATTTGGAGCTGTTAGTTATTATGATTTCATTTTTGGAATCGGTACAGGTTGGACACATTATAACACCAAAACAGCACAAATGCCAATCAACGCACTCATCTATATCATAAATGTATTAATTGAAATGTGTATTTTGTATAGAGAAGCCTTTTTTAATATTTATCATTTTCTATTTCTTATTACTCAGACGCACATGAGCTAAAAAGAAACACACCATGACACTGGAAACCAGCAAAGCAAAGCAAGAATAAGACCAGAGCCTACCCGAATATTTAGACTGTGACCACGGGAAATACGGCGGTGCTTCGGCCGGCCGATCCAAGATGCGGAGACCCCCGCGCTGGATCGTCTTCTTTGTCAATCCGACGAGGGTTTTTGGAAGTATTAGTGATCGGGATTTTATGTTTGTCATTTAAACTGGAGTACCAGGGGTGCAGGGAAAATTTGGAAGTGTTAGTGATTAGGATTTTATTTTTGTAATTTAAAATGGAGTACCAGGGGCGCAGAAAAATTTGGACGTGTTAGTGATTAGGATTTTACGTTTGTAATTTAAGATGGAGTACCAGGGGCGCAGAAAAATTTGGACGTGTTAGTGATTATGATTTCATTTTTGGAATCAGTACAGGTTGGACACATTATAACACCAAAACAGCACAAATGCGAATCAACACACTCATCTATATCATAAATGTATTAATTGAAATGTGTATTTTGTATAGAGAAGCCTTTTTTAATATTTATCATTTTCTATTTCTTATTACTCAGACACTCATGAGCTAAAAAGAAACACACCATGACACTGGAAACCAGCAAAGCAAAGCAAGAATAAGACCAGAGCCTACCCGAATATTTAGACTGTGACCACGGGAAATACGGCGGTGCTTCGGCCGGCCGATCCAAGATGCGGAGACCCCCGCGCTGGATCGTCTTCTTTGTCAATCCGACGAGGGTTTTTGGAAGTATTAGTGATCGGGATTTTATGTTTGTCATTTAAACTGGAGTACCAGGGGTGCAGGGAAAATTTGGAAGTGTTAGTGATTAGGATTTTATTTTTGTAATTTAAAATGGAGTACCAGGGGCGCAGAAAAATTTGGACGTGTTAGTGATTAGGATTTTACGTTTGTAATTAAAACTGGAGTACCAAGGGTGGGGAGGTCGGCACCCGCAAGCCCGGCCGTGGACCTCCAGAGGCTGGGCACGTCGGCTGCTCCAGCCGGGCCCCTGAGCTCCAGAGGCCTTGGAAGTGAGCGCTCAATCCGCTCCAAATGACCCCCAGGACCCTCTGAGATGGCCTCCTGGAAGCTAAGCTCCAGGGACCGGGGAGCTCGGCACCAACAAGCCCGGCCGTGGACCTCCAGAGGCTGGGCACGTCAGCTCCAGAGGCTGGGCACGTCGGCTGCTCCAGCCGGGCCCCTGAGCTCCAGAGGCCTTGGAAGTGAGCGCTCAATCCGCTCCAAATGACCCCCAGGACCCTCTGAGACGGCCTCCTGGAAGCTAAGCTCCAGGGACCGGGGAGCTCGGCACCAACAAGCCCGGCCGTGGACCTCCAGAGGCTGGGCATGTCGGCTGCTCTAGCCGGGCCCCTGAGCTCCAGAGGCCTTGGAAGTGAGCGCTCAATCCGCTCCAAATGACCCCCAGGACCCTCTGAGATGGCCTCCTGGAAGCTAAGCTCCAGGGACCGGGGAGCTCGGCACCAACAAGCCCGCCCGTGGACCTCCAGAGGCTGGGCACGTCAGCTCCAGAGGCTGGGCACGTCGGCTGCTCCAGCCGGGCCCCTGAGCTCCAGAGGCCTTGGAAGTGAGCGCTCAATCCGCTCCAAATGACCCCCAGGACCCTCTGAGATGGCCTCCTGGAAGCTAAGCTCCAGGGACCGGGGAGCTCGGCACCAACAAGCCCGCCCGTGGACCTCCAGAGGCTGGGCACGTCGGCTGCTCTAGCCTGGCCCCTGAGCTCCAGAGACCTTGGAAGTGAGCGCTCAATCCGCTCCAAATGACCCCCAGGACCCTCTGAGATGGCCTCCTGGAAGCTAAGCTCCAGGGACCGGGGAGCTCGGCACCAACAAGCCCGCCCGTGGACCTCCAGAGGCTGGGCACGTCGGCTGCTCTAGCCTGGCCCCT